>NC_064829.1:18300390-18479062 GCF_024166365.1 Elephas maximus indicus | reverse complement strand
CATTCTCACTATTTCTATTCTGGTTGCTCCTTTTTCATTACTCTTGCTTTCTTGCCCCCTCCCCCAACTTTCTCATCTCTGCTTTAGGGTAAATATTGACCATTTGTTCTCAAATTGATTTTTTTTTTTTTTTAATATATAAAAGGAGCACAGTATTCATGGCTGGTTTTGTTTATTCTGTGAACCAATCTGTTATTTAGTTGGAAAGCAACCTCTGGGAGTAGTTTCAGTTCAAAGTTTAAAGGGTATTGCAGGGTGATAGTCTCAGGAGTTCCTAGGACTTTGCCAATCCAGTGAGTCCGGCCTTATTTTTTTCAAAGATTTTGAGTTTCCTTCTACAATTTTCTCCCATTCTATCTGGGCAATCCATTGTGGCCCCAGTCAGAAATATTGGTAGTGGAAGCTGGGCACCATCTAGCTCTTCTTGTCTCTGGTTAGGTGAGGCTGTGGTTTGTGTAGGCAGTTGGTCATACAGACTGGTTTATTCTTTGAGTCTTTGGTTTTCTTCTTTCCCTTTTGCTCCAGACAATTAGAGGCCTATAGTCATACCTCGTGGCCACTGATAAGCTTTTAAAACCCCATTTGCTACTTACCAAACTAGGATGTACAACATGAACATTATAGACTGGATTGTGCAAACTAACTGATATGTCCCACGAGACTATGGTCTTAAGACTTCAAACCCAGTAAATCAATCCTGTAAGGTGTTCTGTTACGTCTGGTAGGTAGCTATGAGTATTCCCCCTATGTGCTTTATTATATGTATGACTATATGTGCAGCATTCACAGATATATATATATAATACAGATACACCCCGGTGTCGGTTTGTCATACTTTGGTGGCTTGCATGTTGCTGTGACATTGGAAGTTATGTCACTAGCATTTCAAATACCAGCAGGGTCATGAATGGTGAACAGGTTTCAGGGGAAATTCCAGACAAAGACAGATTAGGAAGAAGGACCTGGCAGCCTACTTCTGAAAAAATTACCCACCCAACCCAAAATTCGCCAGTGAAAACCTTATGAATAGCAGCAGAACATGTCTGGTGTCATGCCAGAAGATGAGACCCTCAGGTTGGAAGGCACTCAAAACATAACTAAGAAAGAATTTCCTCCTCAAAATACAGTTGACATTAATGTTGTGGATGGAGTCAACCTTTTGAGATCTTCATTTGCTGCTGTGACATGTCTCAAAATAAGAAACAGCTGCAAGTATCCATCAATAACCAGAACATGGAATATATGAATTACGAATTTAGGAAAATTGGAAGTCTTCAAAAATGAATTGGAATACATAAAGGTTGGTATCCTAGGCATCAGTGAGCTGAAATAACATGTTGACCGTTTTGAATTGGACAATCGTATGGTCTACTATGCCGGGACTGTCAAATTGAAGAGGAATGGCATCCCATTCATGGAGAAAAAGAACACTTCGATATCTATCCTGAAGTACAGCTTTGTCAGTGATGGGATAATATCCATACACCTTCAAGGAAGACCACTTAACATAACTATTATTCAAATTTAAGCACCAATAACTAATGCCAATAACTAATGCCAAAGACAAAGAAATTGAAGATTTTTACCAACTTTTGCAGTCTGAAATTAATCAAACATACAATCAAGTTTCATTGATAATTACTTTTGACTGGAATGTGTGGTGCGATGGATCACTTTTGTGTGGTCTTTCTAGCTGTGGTCTTGTAACTCCCACCCAAGTGGCTCAGCAGGACTGTGCAGATATAATTTTGGCCCACCAAAGGGGTCGGTCAGTTTTGTCATCCCATTGGGCTTGAGATGATCCATCCTAGAAGTGGGAGAGAGAAGATACCACCACCATCAAGAAGAACAGCCAGGAGCGGAGAGCACATCCTTTGGACCTGGCATCCCTACATTGAGAATCTCCTGCAATAGGAGACTAAGAGAGAGTGAGTTGTAATCTTGAAAACGTGATAAGTGATGGCAGCAGGAGATGGCACAGTGGTCTTCCTGGCCCATGGAGTGAGAAAACTGAGTACCTTTGGGCAGAGGCCTAGGACCAGGGAGAGGTGTGCCTGTGAGCATGGCTTGGAATAGGCTGCCCTGATAGAACAGCTTTGGGCTGTTGATCTTAGTTATCCTTCCTTCTTGTGAAGTAAGAGGAGGTCAGACACTGCCCCTATGCCATTTTTATATAATGTGAAAGTGGGAAACAAAGAATAAAGATTGATAGTGGGAAATATGGACATGGTAATAGAAATGATGCCAGAGACATCACAGTAGAATTTTGAAAGATCAATGATTTTTCATTGCAAATACGTTTTTCTCAACAACACAAACAGTACCTATACATGTAGACCTCTCTGAAAAGAACAGTAATGAATCAAATCGACTACATCTGTGGAATGGGACTATGGAAAAGCTTAATATCATCAGTCAGAACAAGGCCAGAGGCCAACTGTGGAACAGGCCATCAGTTGGTTATATACAAATTCAAGTCAAACCTGAAGAAATTTAAAACAAGTCCACAAAAGACAAAGTCCAATTTTGTGTATACCCCTTGAGTTTAGAGACCATCTCAAGAATAGATTTGATATCTTGAACACTGATGACTGAAGACCAGTCGAATTGTTAGATGACATCAAGTAAACATACATGAAGAAAGCAAAAGGTCATTAGACAGAAAGGAAAGAAAAGACTGAAAATTGTTCTTGAACGTAGAGTAGCTAAAGTGAGTGGAAGAAATGATGAAGTAAAAGAGCTGAACAGAAGATTTCAAAGGGTGGCTTGAGAAGACAACATACTTTGGACATGTTATCAGGATGGACCAGTCCCTGGAGGAGGACATCATGCTTGGTAAAATGCAGGGTCAGTGAAAAAGAAGGCCATCGACAAGACTGATTGACACAGTGGCTGCAACAATGGATTCAGGCTTAGCAACGATTGTGAGGATGGTGCAGTGTTTTGGTATGTTATTCATGGGGTCACTATGAGTTGGAATTGACTGGATGGCACCTAACAACAACACAAATATACCTATATATGCTCACGTATATACACACATTTATGCATAAGTATCACTCACATTTTTGGGTTGTTACTGCTGTTTTTTCCAAATTGAATACGTTATAAAATTTTCCAATATTTTCCCTTATTCTTGGATATTAGTGTCATCCTTCATCATCTTAGTGTCACTACACTGATATTTGGTGTTCCCCTTCCCATCACCAAAAATAACAAGTGTCTATTTTCTAGAGAGTGATTCCTCCTCCTTCCCTCTTCCCTTCCCTGATAGCCACCAAAGAATGTAGATTTCTATATGTATAACTATTTTCGTCTTTGTATAAAAGTGGATCATATATTTGTACTTTTGTACTTGACTTAGTTCACTCAGTATAATGTCCTCCAGATTCAATAATGTTATGTTTTGAGAACTCATCATATTCTTTAGAGCTGCATAGTATTCCATTGTATATGTATATCACATTTCGTTTATCCATTCATCTGTTGATGGGCACTAGGTTGTTTCCACCTTTTTGCTCTTCTGGATGATGCTGCTATGAACATAGGTGTGCATATGACTATTCGTCTCACTGCTATTAGATCTCTAGGGTACATACTTAGCAGTGGGATTGCTAGATCATAAGGTATACCTGGGAAACACTGGTGTCAAAATGAATCTGTTTATTCTGGTGGTGTAGTGGTTAAGAGGCTGCTAAGCAAAAGGTCGGCAGTTTGAATCCACCAGATGCTCCTTGGAAGTCCTATGCGGCGAGTTCTACTCTGTCCTATAGGGTTGCTATGAGTTGGAATCGACTCAATGGCAATGGGAATTTTTTTTAAAGGTATACCTATTTCTAGCTTTTTGAAGAAGCACCATACCATTTTACTTTCCAATCAGCAGTGGATAAGGGTTCCAATCTCCCCCAAAATGTTGCTAGTATTTGTTGTTTTCTTTCTTTTTTTTTTGATCAGTATCATTTTTGCAGGGGTGAGATGATACTCAGTGTAGCTTTGATTTGCATCTCTCTGGTGGCTAATGATTACAAGTATCTTTTCATGTGTTTCTTGGCTGCTTGGGTGCACATCGTGGTGAGGTGTCTGTTCATGTACTTTGTCCACTTTTAAATTGTTCTGTGCTTATCTCTGTTATTTCCATCCTTCTGTTTGCTTTGGATTTAATTTGTTGTTTCTTTTCTAGTTTCTTAGGGTGAAAACTGCCATTACTTGTTTGTAACTTATTTTTTTTCTACTATTAACATGTAATGTTGTGAATTTCCCTCTAATCACTGTGTTGGCTGCATCCTACATATTTTGACATGTTATATTTTCATTTTGATTTAGTTTAGCATATTTTCTAATTTTTCTTAAGACTTACTGCTTGACCTATGAGTTACCTTCTTTAAGTTGATACCTGTGGTCATTTTCCCCCAAGCATCTTTCTAGTTTCATTTTGTTATGAATGAAAAATATATTTTGTATTATCTCAGCCCTTTTAAATGTGTTAATGTTGGTTTTATAGCCCACGATATAATCTATTTTGATGCATATTCCATATGTATTTGAAAAAGATTATGTATTCTACTCCTATTCATTGAAGTCTTCTATAAATTTCAATTACATCAAGTCAGCTGACAGAATTCAGAAGGTCTAAGATCTCCTGCACTTCTGACATCAACTATAATTTCTGGGGCTCCCCAGACCTCCCACAGGCTCAATAATTAGCAAGAATGAATCACAGAACTCAATGAACCTGTTACAGTTATAGCAATAGGGAACAGATTAAAATCAGCAGAGGGAAGAGATGCACAGGACAGAGTTCAGGAGAGTTCCAAGCAAGAGCATCCAGTTGACCTCTCCTAGTCGAGTGTGGACAGAACTAATGTCTTCCAACAATGGTGTGACAACTCTTATGGAGTATTGTCAACTCGGGAAGCTGACCCAAACCTTGGTTTTCATAGTTTAATTGCGGCTCAGTCAAATAGATATGGTTGAGCCCCCACATGGCTGACCTTAGTCTCCAGCTTCTCCAGGGGTTGAGTTGATATAATGAACCTCAAAACTGCCACCCAAATTACATTGTCAGCATAGACTATTTGATATGATTTATCGCATCCACCAAAAATCATCTTGTTAACATAGACTATCTAACATGGCCCAATGCCTCCAGGTAAACAAAAACACTCCTCTTAGGTGGGATATTCCAACTGTTTAAAGATCACCTCCCGGGAGCTGAGGGCAAAGGCCAAACCCCTCTTTGAGCAAAGTTAAACCTTAATTTCACAATAGTGTTGTTTACATTTCCTACAGCTCCGTTGAGTTTATTGTCTACTTTTTCTATCAATATCTGTGACAGTAGTGTTGAAGTCTCCAACAATAATTGTGGACTTATCTATTTCTTCTTTCAATTCTATTAATATTTGCCTCACTTATTTTGAACCTCTATATTAGGTGCATTGGAGCCCTGGTGGCACAGTCATTAAGAGCTATGGTGAGCTAGAGCTGCTAACCAAAAGGTCAGCAGTTTGAATCCACTAGCCACTCCTTGGAAACCCTATGTAACTGTTCTACTCTGTTCTATAGGGTTGCTATGATTGTGAATCAACTTGATGGCGATGGGTGTATTAAGTACATACTCATTTAGAATTAGTAGGCCTCTTAGTGAATTGACTTTGTTATCATTATGTCATGTCTCTATCTGTGGTAATTTTCCATGTCTGAAGTCTATTTCTTATGATATTCATGTAGCCACTGTAACTTTTATTGATTTGTGTTTGCATGGCATTTCCCATGCTTTTACTTTTAGTATCAATATCATATTTAAATTGTATTTCTTTTGACAGCCTACACTTCAACTTTTGTTTTTAATGCCAACTGAAAGTCTCAAGAGAATTTGTAATTATTTGTGGAAGATACTCTATGGTGGCTGCTTTAAAACTTTGTCCAATAGTCCTAATATCTGATTCATCTCAGTGTTGATGGCAGTTGGTTGTCTTTTCTCTTTCAAGTTATGATTTTCTTAGTTCTTAATACGATTTTTTTAAAATAATATCTTTGACTTTCTTTTTTCTTTTAATTGTACTTTAGATAAAGGTTTACAGAATGTACTAGTTTCTCATCAAACAGTACAGACATTGTTCTGTGACACTGGTTAACAACCCCACGACATGTCAACACTCTCCTTTCTCAACTGTGGGTTCCCTGTTACCAGCTTTCCTGTTCCTTCCTGCCTTCCAGTCCCTGCCCCAGGGCTGGTGTGCCCATTTAGTCTTGTTCTGTTCTATGGGTCTGTTCAATCTTTGGCTAAAGGGTGAACCTCAGGAGTGACCTCATTACTGAGCTGAAAGGGTGTTGGGGGCCATACTCTCAGAGTTTCTCCAGTCTCTGTCATGCCAGCTAGTCTGGTCTTTCTTTTTGAGTTAGAATTTTGTTCTACATTTTTCTCCAGCTCTGTCTGGGATCCTCTATTGTAATCCTTCTCAGAGCAGTCAGTGGTGGTAGCCAGGCACCATCTCGTTGTACTGGACTCAGTCTGGTGGAGGCCGTGGTAGTTGTGGTCTATTGGTCCTTGGGACTAATCTTTCCCCTGTGTCTTTAGTTTTCTTCATTCTTCCTTGCTCCCAAAGGGGTGAGACCAGTGGAGTATCCTAGATGGCAGCTTACAGGCTTTTAAGACCCCAGATGCTACTCACCGAAGTAGAATGTAGAACACATTCTTTATAAACTATGTTATGTCAATTGAGCTAGATATTCCCTGAGATCATGGTCCCCACAGCCTTCAGCACAACAATTAGGTCCGTCAGAGAGTTTGGTTGTGTCTATGGAGCTACCATGACCTTGCCTTGTACAGGTTGTGCTGGCTTTCCCAGTATTGTGTACTGTTGTACCCTTTACCAAAGTTACCACTTACCTATTTTTAAATTATCTTGGACTTTTTTGATATTACCTTGGAAGACTCTTGCTCCTATTTAAATCTTCTCCTTTAGCAAGAAGTTGTCCATATTATGTTCAGCTTGTAGGTTTTGGCCTACATTTGCAGGTTGTAGTTACATTGGCAATTTACTCTTCTAAGGCCGTGCAATTTTTTTTTTTTTTTTCTTAGCAATATCTGGGTCTAACCCACACTGAAGTTGGAGTCTTCCTGTGATTTTTTTTTTTTGCCTTATAATTTATAGGTGCACCAAGGTCTTTACTGTCTTTACTATCTAAAGAAATTTTACTCATTTTTCAATGTATAGCTCTTAATACCATTCTTTTGAGAAACTTCTCCAAATGTCTCATGAGAATAAGGATGTACCTATCAATGTTATCACTTATTTACACTATTAGCTGTATATATCCCTATCCCTATCTCTTCCTTTAGAAGAATGTTGAAAAATAGGAACATAACGCAAACCACACATGTAACTTAAAAATCCTTAGTGGCTACGTTAAAAAAAAAAGGAAAATAGTTTTAATAACACATTTTATTTGACCCAACATATCCAAAATATTATCACTGATCATTTAAAGTTATCAGTATACAAATAAGTTAATGAGATATTTTACACTCCTTTTTTTTGCATTAAGTCTCTAAATGTCAGCTACACTTCCATCAAGCATAGATGACATTTCAATCTACTCTGTCCTATCGGGTCGCTATGAGTCAGAATCGATTTGACGGCAGTGGGTGTTAGTGGGTTGGGTTACTTCCATCAAATGTCAACGGGACCAGCCATATTTCAGATGCTCAATATCTGCACGTGCCTAGTAGCTACCGTATTGAACGGTGAACTGTAAATGGCCTGAGTTCATACATCAAGCCTTATTTACCCATTTATCTTCTTTCCTTCCCTTTTCTTTGAAGAAAATATAAATAATTTGTACCAACTTAGTCACATACAAAATAAGCCTTTTCTGGTTCAGTGGTAGAGCTATTTTTTTTATTATTATGCTTTAGGTGAAAGTTTACAGCACAAATTAGTTTCTCATTCAAAAATTTATACACAAATTGTGACATTGGTTGTAATCCCCGCAATGTGTCAGCACTCTTCTCCTTTCCACCCCAGGTTGCTTTTGTCCATTTGTCCAGTTTTCCTGTCACTTCCTGGCTTCTTATCTTTGCTTTTGAGCATATGTTGTCCATTTGGTCTCATATACTTGACTGAACTAAGAAGTACATTCCCCATGTGTGTTATTGTTTGTTTTATACGCCTATCTAATCTTTGGCTACAAGGTGGGCTTCAGAAGTGGCCTCAGTTCTGAGTTAGCGGGGTGTCTAGGGCCATAGTCTCAGGGATTCTTCCAGTCTCTGTCAGAACAGTAAGTCTGGTCTCTTTTGCAAATTTGAAATTTGTTCTATATTTTCCCCTTGCTCTGTCTGGGACCCTGTGTTGTGATTTCTGTCAGAATGGTCAGTAGCTGTAGCTAGGCACCATCTAGGTCTTCTGGGCTCAGGCTGTTGAAGACTGTCAGTAGTGTCTTGTCAATAGTGGCTTCGTGTTGCTATGATGCTGATTAGGTTTCAATGGTGTTTCTAGGCTAAGAAAGACTAGGAAGAAAGGCCAGGTGATCTACTTCCAAAAATCAGACAATGAAAATCCTATTAAGCACAATGATCCAATTCACAATGGGTCATGGGATGGTGTTATATTTAGATCCTTAGTACATGGGGTTGCCACGAGCCTGGGGGCTAAATGACGGCAGCTAACTACAAATTCCCATACTAGCCTTCATGCTTACACTTAATACTCTTTATTTAATGGTCAAATATTATTCTCTCCAGACCACAACCTGAAATGTGTCTACAGGGATCTCCACTATCTGTAGCATTGTCACATTATTAACTGAATGTTTTGTATGTATTAAATATGATATTAACTGCTTAAATCTTTGCAACGTCTATGCGGTATCTATGCAATATCTAACATTTAATTGTCACAAAGTGCTATTAAATATATGTGATAATGCTGTTTTCGACATGAGTGAGATGGGCTCAGAGAGATTGAATAATTTCACACAATTTTAAGTGGTCAAGCTGGGTTTCAAACCCAGCCCATGCTCTTCTCCTCTATGCAATGATATTCCCAGGAGCAAAATACATGATTGACTGGATCCATATTAAGATCTTCCAGAGGGTCATTATAAAAAATATTGATATGAGGTTGTTTGGCAAATGGTGACAGATAAGTGAAAAGATGTCAAGAGATGGAGGCATCCACAGTAACATGGACAACCATCCTTCCAGATGGGGCAAAGTTTGCAAGAAGTTTTTTTTCTTTTCCTTTATTGAAGTTTCCTTCTCAGTGCTGAGTGACACATTTAAATTCTCTACTGCAACTTTGAATTTTTGGTAGTAATCTGTTGTTTCATAGTGTTGGAATAACTCTACAGTTCTGTGAATAAAAACACAATCTATACCAATAAGCAGGTGGTTCTCATGGTTTTTATTTGTGATCTGTATAAATTAATGCATACTCATTTGCATGATCTTTAGTTGTAAATGAACTATAAATGAGAGCTAAAGCAAATGTTTTCCAAGATATAGCTTGTTTGTTGTTGTTGTTTTGTAGTTTGTTAGTTGGTTTCATTTTGCTGGATTTTTTTTTTTTGTATATATAGCTGACTTTAACTACATCGTAGAAAGGACTAGGAAAGAAAACCAGTATATTGACAAACCAAAATGATTGACATCTGCTTTGTACTGTTAGTTTTACATAGCTTGCCATTCTTAGTTAAGGTTAGATCATTTATTTTTGTTCAGGGAGTTTCCTGATGAGACTCTAAATATGTAATGAAAACATATTTATGAATTTATCCTTATAAACACAAATCAAAGATCACAAAATCATGTGGTTTTCCTAGAGCTGGATGTGCACATGTTCTATAGTAATTTAAACTCTCATTTATTGCAAAAAGAAAAAAAAATCTTTGATGTCTCACTAGTTTATTTTAACACCATTGAAGAGGTGCTAAAATTGGTAGGCAAGAAGTTTCTAGCAGTAGGTGGAAAAAGAATAATTTTGAAAATCACCATATGCTTTGAGAAATTCAGCCATTACAACACAAGTCCAAAAAGGGAGTCAGAACTCAATCTTTCTTTCATTATTTTTGAAGTGTGGACTGATTACAAATGCTGTAAAACTACTGAAAATATGATTGACAAGTCTAAAAAAAAACTGCAGTTGTGACTTCACTGTTTTTATTTTTACTTTTGCAGACACAACTCCTTGCCCTAACTATATATTATATTCCATGCATTCTGACACCTAATGTACAGTGAAAGTTATAGTAACAAAGGGATTTTTTCTATGGTAAATTGTGCACATTTGAGTCAATATCTATATCACAAACCTCCATACTCACGATATAGGGCTTCAGGTCACAAAATTGTCCTAGCAGATGGAAGGCCTTGAATTATGTTGCATGAATATTTAATATCTCAGCATATGCCTTTCTAAAGCCATGTATTTCTCTAAATTGATAAATATAATAATGTCTACCAACTCATGGAACAAATACAGAATTTCATTTTTGCTACTTGGAACTAGATATATCTTTCTTCATCTAATATAACTGATAACTTTTGACTAGGAAATATCATTCTGTTCCTAACATTCTGGGACATAACTTGTAGTTAACAGAATATGTACTTAGTGTTGCCCCAATGGTAGTGATATTTGTGCATTGAGGCAGGCATATCTGCTCCCTATTCCAACTGGTGACCAAAGGATGCATTCATTTGTAATGTGAGGAGTGCAGCTGGTTGTGCCGGAACTGTTGTACCACCTTATCTTCATTTATGCTGTTTTTAAAAAACTCTGTTAATTAATCTGTCCATGGTGTTCAACAGCCAGAAACTGGCCCTCCCCTTAAGTAGAAAATCCCTATCCTATTCTCTGTCTTCATAGGTAAGAAAAACTAAGTACCTCATAAAGGTTAATTATTACAGCTTTCTGCCTATACCAAAATTCCCTGTGTGAGCATAATTAGTATTAGAATATTCAGTTGCCAGATCATACTCCTGGTATTACGGATTGAATTGCGTCCCCCCAAAACATGTGTTGTAAATTCTAAACTCTATGCCTGTGGTTATAATCCCATTTGAGAATGCGTTGTCTTTGTTACGTTAATGAGACAGGATTAGTGTAGGGTGTGTTTTAAGTCAACCTTTTTTGCGATATAAAAGAGGTTGACTTAAAACACAAGCAAGCAAGAGAAGCAGAGATGGGGGAAGATTGATGCCAAGCCTCATGGAGATCTCCACGTAACCCAGAAAAAGCTGAAGCAACAAGGACCTTCCCCCAGAGCTGACAGCCAAAGTCTTCCCCTAGAGCTGGTGCCTTGAATTTGGATTTGTAGCCTTCTAAACTGTAAGAAACTAAATTTCCATTTGTTAAAGCCATCCTCTTGAGGTATTTCTGTTATAGCAGCACTAGATAGCTAAGACACCTGGCAATGTCCTACATTATCTTTCCCTTTTTAGGTCCAAATTACATCATCTTTCTTAGCCATTATATCTAAAACTAATAACATCATTGTGAAAATTTCTTTGTATATCAGTCCAGATATTTATAGTTTTCACTTGTTAATATTTCATCATTGTTAAAATGTTGAAAACCCAAGATGAACAGAAAATCTTGAAAGTGGTAAGAGAAAAATGATTCAGCATGTACAAGGTAACTTCAATAAGATTAACAGCTGACTTCACATCAGAAATAATGGAGGCTAGAAGGCAGCTGGATGGTATATTCAAAGAGCTGAAAGTGTAGGAAAAAAACAACAAAACTTTCAACCAATAACCCTATATTTATCAAAGTTATCTTTATCAAGGAGCCTTGGTGGCACAGTGGTTAAAGCACTCAGATGCTAACCGAAACATTGATAGTTCGAACCCATCAGCCACTCCACAGAAGAATGATGTGGCAGTCTGATTCCATAAAGATTTACAGCCTTGGAAACCCAAGGGGACAGTTCTAATCTGTCATACAGGGTCTCTATGTGTTGGAATTGATTTGACAGTAATGGGTTCTTTTTTTTCCTCTTCGGTTTTTATCATTAAAAACTGAAGATAAAGTTATTTTCAAATAAACAAAAACAGAGAATGCATTGCTAGCAGACCTTCCTTACAAGAAATATTAAGGAAAGTTCTTCAGGCTGAAAGTAAATAACATCAGACAGTAATTCAAATCCACATGCAAAAACAAAGAATGCTGGTAAAGCTAATTATGTATGTAATAGCAAAAGACAATATAATTTCATGTCTTCTCCTTATCTTGACTAATTTAAAAAGCAATTGCATAAAACAATATTCATACAATTATATTTTTGAGTCTATAATATACAGAAATGTAATATATTTCATAATAGCAGCATAAAGAAGGTGGATGGGAACAAAGCAGCACTATCAGAGTGAAAAAAGAAAAAATGGTTCCAGATAGTAACTCAAAACCACAGGAAGAAATGATGAGACCCAGAAAGGGAGAATAAGATCAATATAAGACAATCTATTGATATATACCGACTGGTTCTCCTTTCTTTTCTCAGCTTCTTTAAAAGACATAGGCTTATATAAAGTAATAATTACAATGTGTATATGGGTTTGTAACTTATGTAACAGTAACAGCACAAAAAAGGGGGAATGGAGCCACATAAAAGTAAAGTTTATATATTTTACTGAAACTAAGTCATTATAAATCTAATAAATTCTGATTAGTAAAGTTGCATGCTGTAGGGCATGGAGCAATCCCTAAGAAAATTATCCAAAAATGTGTAAGTAAAAAAATCAATAAATTTATTAAAATATCACACTGGAATATATCAACTTAATAAAAAAAAAGAAAAGAGGTATAAAGAAGTAAGAGAAATACAGGGAAAAATTCAAATGGCAGATGTAAAATACAACCATATCAATAATAACATTCAATATGAATTGATTTATCCAATTAAAAGGCATAAATTGTCATAGGAGATAAAAAACAAGATAGATCTATGTGCTATCCTTAGGAGAAACACTTTGTATTCAAAGATACAAATAGATTGAAGGTAAAATAATGGAAAAAATATATCGAGCAAATAATAAAAGAAAGTAGATGTTCCTAAACTATCATGAGACAAAATACTTCAAAAAATATATACAACTAGAGATAAAGAGGGACATTTAATAATGATTAAAGGGCGGATTCATCATGAAGATATAAAAATTATAAATATACACGTACCTGACAAGAGAGCCAAGAGCCCTTAGGCACAGTGGTTGAGCACTCAGCTGCTACTCAATGAAAGGTCAGCAGTTTGAGCCTACCAGCTTCTCCGTGGGAGAAAGATGTGGCAGTCTGCTTCTGCAAAGATTACAGCATGGAGACCCTATGGCGGAGTTCTACTCTGTCCTATAAGGCCACTACGAGCCAGAATTGACTTGACAGCAACGGGCTTAACAACAAAGCCTCAAAGTACATGAAGCAAAATCTGACAAAAATTGCAGAGACAAATAGAAGATTTAACAATAATAAGAGCTGGAGATTTCAATACTCCACTTTCAACAATGAAAAAACAACTAGGGTGAAGGGGGAAATAAGGAGTTATCGGTTAATTGACCCTGAGTTTCTGTTAAGAGTAATGAAGGGAAAAAAAATGGATAATGATGATTGGATAGGCAGTTGGGTGTCATATTCAAGTGCAGAAAGTATTAAAAAAGAAGAAAAAACAACCACAACAAAACTTTGAACCAATAACCTTATATTTATGCGTAAGATGGTGAATGTAATTAGTGTAACTTAATTGTACATGTAAATACGATTGAAATGGAAAATATTTTGTTATATATGCTTTAATACAATATAATTTGTTAAAACATATTTGAACAACACTATAACCCAACTGGATCTACAAACACCTATTGAACACTCCACCCAATAACAGCAGAATATGCAGTTCTCTCCAGTAAGCATGAAACATTGCTCAGGACAGATCACTTGCTAGACCATAAAACAAGCCTCAAAAAATGTAAAAGGTTTTATTTTATACAAAGTGTATTCTAAAACCACATGGAATTACTTTAAAAATCAATAACAAAGAGAAATTCAAATAATTCACAAATACGTGGAAATCAGTACAGTCCTTAATCACCCAGAAACATCTTAGAAGAAAGGCTTCGCAATCTACTTTTGAAAGATCTCAGTCATTGAAAATCACATGGAATACAGTTCTAGTCTGACAAGCATGGAGTCACCATGAGTCAGAACTGAGTCAATGGCACCTTGAAGAACCGACGAACTAACAAACTGGTCAAAGAAAAATAAAACCACAAGAGAAATTGAATGAGTGAAAGAAGGAAGGAAGGAGGGAAGGAGGAAAGGAGGGAGTAAGGAAGGAAGGAAGGAAGGAGGGAAAGAAGGAAAGACTCAAACTAATAAAATCAGGAATAAAAGACAGAATACTACTACTGGCCTTACAAAAACAAAAGGTATTTGAAGGGAATATTATGAAAAACTGTAAAATAATAAATTAGACAACTTGGATTAAATGTAAAAAATCCTAGGAAGACACAAATTACTGTGATTGACTGAAGAAGAAATAGAAGAACTGAAAAAGCATTTAACAAGTACAGAGATTGAATTCATAATTTAAAAACTTTCTGTAAAGAAAAGCCCAGGTCTAAATGGCTTCACTGGTGAATTCCACCAAACATTCAAAGAATTAATACCAATCTCTCAAAATCTCTTCCCCAAAATTTTAAGCGAGGAAATATTTCCCAAGTAATTCTAAGAGGTCCATGTTAGCCTCATACCAAAATCAGGCAAAGATCTTACAAGTAAACTACGAAACGATATGCCTTAGAAACATAGATGCAATAATCCTGCATAAAATACTAGCATTCTAAATCTAGCAACATATAAAAAGGATTGTATGCTGTGACCAAGTGGAATTTATCCCAGCAATGCATGGTTGGTTTAACATCTGAAAAATAATTTATGTAATACACAATAATAAGAGAATAAATGTCAAAAACCTTGGGATCATCTCAATATATGCAATAAAATCAATACCTTTTCCTAATAAAAATTCTAAACATACTAAAAATAGAACAACACATCCCCATGCTAATAAAGGGCATCTACCAATAACCTATAGCTTTAATAGGTTCCTGGTAGTATAGTGGTTAAGAGCTTGGCTTCCACCAAAAGTTTGGCAGTTCAAATCCATCAGCTGCTCCTTGGAAACCCTATGGGGGAGTTCAAATTGTGTCCTATAGGGTCGCTATGAGTCAGAACTGTCTTGATGGAAACAGAATTTTTGAGGGGTTTAAATCACACTTGATATATTTCTCATGATAAAACTTTGGATAATAATGGGTTTTTTTGGAACCCTGGTGGTTCAGTGATTAAGCGTTATGGCTGCTAACCAAAAGGTAGGCAGTTCGAATCCACCAACCACTCCTTGGAAACCCTATTGGAAGGTCCTACTCTGCTCTATAGGGTGGTTTTGAGTCGGAATCTACTTGAGGACCATGGGTTTGTTTTTGTTTTGTTTTTGGTTAGTGGGTTTTTTCTAAGGAAAATTTACAAAGGTAAATAGCCGTAATCATCACATAATATCAAGATTATACATTAACAACGTGATTTAATACTGTTGATTTTTACCTTGGTCACCTGGCTGAGATAGCGTTTGTGAGGTTTCTCCGCTGTAAAAAAAAAAAAAAGTATTGTTTTATCCCCCTTTTCTATATTACACTCTTTGAATGGAAGTCACTACGTGCTTAAGGAGTGGAGAGTGATGCTTCCCCTCTTTGAGGGTACACTATCAACAGAATCCTTCTGCACAGGAGATTTGTCTCTTCTTCCCATTTATTAACATATATAGTTATTTATTGAGATCAATATGGAATCAGGAATATTTATTTCATAGTCTGAGTTATAACCCAATAATACTTTATTTGTTTTGTTGCTAAAATTGTTCCAACTTTGGGCATTGGAAGCTCTTTCAGTTGGCTCCTGTGCCCTTTGACATGCCCCCATCAATGCCATCAATGTGGGGTTCTTTTTAGTACTTATTACTTTCTGGTACTAAAAGATGGTCCAGGTTCACATTGTATGTTTCCTGCCCTAGTCCTAGAAACAGCCATTTCCCCAGGAAGCCCTTATGCCTTGTATTGGAGAATGATACTAGAAACCAAGATCTGAGCACTAGATGTAGTCCTTACTACTGGGGTGTTGTTTTTAGGCTTTCTCAGCCAGCTGACGGAGCAAGGAAATACATGTGTGTGCACTGTCCCTTGTATATGCACATATACACATATCTATAAATATTTCTATATGTCCAGTTCTTGCAATACCATTAGAGGAAAAAAAACTATCCTTTCTCCATTGAAATTCCCCTGTGCCTTTGTCAAATATCAGTTAATTATATTTGTGTGGGTCTATTTCTGGGCTCTCAATTCTCTCCATTGATTGATGTGTGTATTCTGTTACCAATAACATGCTGTTTTGATTACTGTTAGCTTTATATTAAGTCTTTAAGTTAGGTAGAGTTAAGCCTGTAAATATGTTCTTTGGCATTGGGTCATCTCTTTTGGGCCATTTGCCTTTCTGCATAAACTTTGCAATAAGTTTGTGGATATCCACAAAACAGGTGGCTGGGATTTTAATTGGGGTTATATTGAATCTGTAGATCAAGTTGGGAAGAACTGACATCTTCCAATTCATGGACATGAAAAATCTCTCCACTTATTTAGCTCTTCTTTAATTTCTTTCATCACAGTTTTTGTCTTTTTTCCTTCCTGCCTGTAGATCTTACACGTATTTTGTTCAATTTATAACCTAGTATTTCATTGGTTTTGGTGATATCATAGATAGTATTATGTTTTTAATTTTGAATTCCAGCTGTTTACTGGAATTGATTTTTATATATTCTGCAACCTTGCTATAATCACTTATAGTTCCAGAAGTGGATACATACATACACACACACACAGACACACACATATACATACACATATATATCTGTATATATATGTATGTCTGTGTGTGTGTGTGTATGCATATATATATGTATGTATACATGTTAATTCTAGGATATTTTCTATATGGGCAATCATGTCATCTGTAAACAGACAAGTTTTGTTTTTTTCCTTTTGAGTCCATATCCCTTACCTTTCCTTTTCATGGCCTTTGCACTAGCTAGGGCTTCTGATCTTAGGGTAAAAGCATCCAGTTCCTCACCATTAGGTGTGATATCAGTGGTAGGTTTCCTGCTCTTTATCAAGTTGCACGATCCTTCCTTTATGCTTCATCTTATTTTACTAGCAAAAATATCTCAGTTTCAATATTAAATTGGAAAGTCATTCTCAGCATAGTCATAATGATTAGTAAGACATTTCAAATGAAGTACTCTGATTATTGAGACAAATGCTGTATTTCAATTATGTAATACTTAATGCATTTCATTAAGCATTACATAATTTAGCTTTAAATTTCACTAAATTTAATGCTAAATATTTAGAAGCCTCTGAGTTTTCTTATTGTAAAAACTTGACAAAACCACATATATTTCATCAAGTTATTATACTTTTGCCACAAAACAATTTTTGGAAATGATTGAAGTAATATACAGAAAGCAATACAGTAACAAACTAAAATGCATTCATTTTTCAGCACATATTATTGGAAATGTATCAGAACATTTCAAAAACTTTGACAAAATAAATATTGCAACAAATTAATTGATGTGGGTGGTTTACCTAAAAATGATGAAAGTGCACATGTTTCTCACATTTCTCAGTTTATGGAATTTGCTAGATTGGTTTTACCAGTGAAATTAGAGAATAACAGTAGAGACGTGCAGTAGTTAAAGACTTCCTGAATTAAAATCTACAGGCTTATGGAAAAGAGTATAAATATAATCCTGATAGAATGGCAACTTTGACTGGAATACGAAAGTATTACAGAGAGAGAATATCCATTCACTGAACCGCTTTTGAACAATCTACAACAGGAAATAAGTACTCCTCCCATTTAGACCTAGCGTTTATGTGTGCTATAATTTTCAAATACATCAGCCAGTAAAACCAAGTATTTAAATAAAGTGAACCTAAAATTAAAAATTGACTTCTCTGACAGTGTTTACCTCACACTTTAAATTTTTTATGCTGTGTATATTTAAAAATCTACATAGTAGATTTGGTTAGTAGAACATATATGTAATATATAAATAAACAGATATATGTACATTGAAGTTTTATGCTCACATTTGATTCTAACAGATATATGCAAGCTCAAAAATTTGAAAACTAACAAAATTTGTGCATATCGTACTCAACCTGTATTTAATTACCTAACTGAAAAATGTCCACTTTAAGCTTGCACACTTTATGTCTAGATAAAACCCATTGCCGTTCAGTCGATTCCTACTCATACCGACCATATAGGACAAATTAGAACTGCCCTATAGGGTTTCAAGGAGCAGCTGGTGGATTCAAACTGCCAAAAATTTAGTTAGCAGCTGTGCTTTTAACCACTGCACCACGAGGGCTAGATGGGGTTTTTTTAATTTAAAAAGCACTCTTCACACTTTGGAAACCTTCTTGCTTACTACTATGATGTTAAATAGTTGTTATTTTATCTTTTTAATAGATAAGGAAATTGAGGCAGAAGGGTTAGGTGATTTTCCCATGATAGCTGGAGCCTATATAAGGCAGACACCTATCAGAGAAAGAAAATGCAAATATTTTCCACTAAAAGGAGAGAGAGAAAAATAAGACTGTGCCCTGTCAAAAGCAGAAAACTTGTGAGATTCAGAAAAACAAGGCAGTTCCCTTGAGTTCTGGCTCTCACAGTTTCACTGCAGTTAAAAAATTGTCAGAGACAAGAATCAAGCTTCAGTTTTTTTTAATCAAAGCTCACTACATTAAACTAAACCATTTTTTAAATTTTTTTGTTGTGCATTAAGTGAAAGTTTACAAATCAAGTTGGAGTTTCATACAAAAATTTATAAACACCTTGCTATATACTCCTAATTGCTCTCCCCCTAATGAGAGAGCACATGCCTTCCCTCCTCTATTTCTTTTCGAGTCCATTCAGCCAGCTTCTGACCCTCTCTACCCTCTCCTCTCCCCTTCAGACAGGAGAGGCCAACATAGTGTTATGTGTCTACATGATCCAAGACGGTCACTCTTCACCAGTATCATTTTGTATCCCGTAGTTTAGTCCAATCCCTGTCTGAAGAGTTAGCTTTAGGAATGTTTTCTATCTTGGGCTAACAGAAGGTCAGGGGACAGTGACCTCCAGGGTCATTCTAATTTCAGTCAGACCATTAAGTCTGGTCTTTTTACGAGAATTTGGAGTCTGCATCCCACTGCTGTCCTGCTCCCTCAGGGGTTCTCTGTTGTGTTCCCTGTCAGGGCAGTCATCGGTTGTACCTGGGCACCAAATAGTTCTTTTGGTCTCAGGCTGATGTAGTCTCTGGTTCATGTGGCCCTTTCTGTCTCTTGGGCTCATAATTACCTTGTGTCTTTGGTGTTCTTCATTCTCCTTTGCTCCAGATAGGTTGAGACAAATCGATGCATCTTAGATGGGCGCTTGCTAGCATTTAAGACCCCAGACGCCACTCTCCAAAGTGGGATGCAGAATGTTTTCTTAACAGATTTTATTATGCTATTGACTTAGATGTCCCCCGAAACCATGGTCCCCAAGCCCCCACCCCTGCTACACTGGCCTTCAAAGCGTTCAGTTTATTCGGGAAACTGCTTTTGGTTTAGTCCAGTTGTGCTGACCTCTCCTGTATTGTGTGTTGTCTTTCCCTTCACCTAAAATAGTTCTTATCTACTATCTAATTAGTGAAAACTCCTCTCTCTTCTTCTCCCCTCTCATAACCATCAAGAATATTCTCTTCTCTGTTTTAACTATTTCTCAAGTTCTTATAATAGTGGTCTTATACTATATTTGTCCTTTTGCAGCTGACTAATTTCACTCAGCATGATGCCTTCCAGATTCCTCCATGTTATGAAATGTTACACAGATTCATCATTGCCCTTTATCTATGAGTAATTTTCCATTGCATGAATATACTATAATTTATCTATTCATCCACTGATAGGCACCTTGGTTGTTTCCATCTTTTTGCTATTGTAAACGGTGCTGCAATGAACGTGGGTGTGTATATATCTGTTCATGCAAAGGCTCTTATTTCTCTAGGATATATTCCAAGAAGTGGGATGCTGGATTTTATAGTAGTTCAGTTTCTAGCTCTTTAAGGAAGTGCCAAATTGATTTCCAAAGTGGTTGTACCATTTTACATTCCCACCAGAAGTGTGTAAGTGTTCCAGTCTCTCTACATCCTCTCCAACAATGATTATTTTGTGCTTTTTGGATTAATGCCAGCCTTGTTGGAGTGAGACGGAATCTCATTGTAGTTTTGATTTGCTTTTCTCTAATGCCTAATGATCATGAGCATTTCCTCATGTATCTGTTAGCTACCTGAATGTCTCCTTTAGTAAAGTGTCTGTTCATATCTTTTGCTCATTTTTAATTGGGTTATTTGTCTTTTTGTAGTTGAGTTTTTGCAGTATCATGTAGATTTTAGAGATCAGGCGCTGATCAGAAATGTCATAGCTAAAAGCTTTTTCCTAGTCTGTAGGTAGTCTTTTTACTCTTTTGGTGAAGTCTTTGTATGAGCATAGCTGTTTGATTTTTAGGCACTCCCAGTTATCTAGTGTATCTTCTGCATTGTTAGCAATGTTTTGTATACTCTTTTTGCCATGTATTAGGGCTCCTACTGTTGTCCCTATTTTTTCTTCCATGATCTTTATCATCTTAGGTCTTTGATCCATTTTGAGTTAGTTTTTGTGCATGGTGTGAGGTATGGGTCTTGTTTCATTTTTTTGCAGATACATATCCAGTTATGCCAACACCATTCGTTAAAAAAGATTGTCTTTTCCCCATTTAACCAACATAGAGCCTTTGTCAAATATCAACTGCTCATATATGGATGGATTTATGTCGGGATTCTCAATTCTGTTCCATTGGTCTATCTATCTGTTATTGTACCAGTACCAGGCTGTTTTGACCACTGTGGTGGTATAATAAATAGGCTCTAAAATCATGTAGAGTCAGGTCGCCCACTTTGTTCTTCTTTTTCAGTAATGCTTTACTTATTCAGGGCCTCTTTCCCTTCCATATGAAGTTGATGGTTTGTTTCTCCATCTCAATAAAAAATGGTGTTGGAATTTGGATAGGAATTGCATTGTATCTGTAGATGGTTTTTGATAGACATTTTTACAGTGGGAAGCCTTCCTACCCATGAGCAAGGTATGTTTTTCAACTTAATGTAGGTCTCTTTTGGTTTCTTGCATTAGTGTCTTGTAGTTTTCTTTGTATAGGTCTTTTACATCTCTGGTAAGATTTATTTCTAAGTGTTTTATCTTCTTGGGGCTACTGTAAATGGTATTGACTTGGTGATTTCCTCCTGGATGTTCTTTTTGTTGGTGTAGAGAAATCCAACTGATTTTTGTGTGATTACCTAGTACCCTGATACTCTGCTGAACTCTTCCAATAGTGTCAGTAGTTTTCTTGAGGATTCTTTAGGGTTTTCTGTATATAAAATCGTGTTATCTGAAAATAAAGACACTTTTACTTCTTCCTTACCAATCTGGATGACCTTTATTTCTTTATCTAGCTTAATTGCTCTGGCTAGGACCTCCAGCACAATGTTGAGTAAGAGTGGTGATAAAGGGTATCCTGGTCTGATTCCCATTCTGAAGGGGAATGCTTTCACACTCTCTCCATTTAGCATGATATTGGCTGTTGGCTTTGTATAAATGTCCTTTATTATGTTGAGAAATTTTTCTTCTATTCCTATTTTGCTGAGAGTTTTTATCATGAATGGGTGTTGAGCTTTGTCAAATGCCTTTTCTGCATCAATTGATAAGATCATGTGGTTCTTGTCTTTTATTTATATGAAGTATTATATTGACTGTTTTTCTAATGTTGAACCATCCCTGCGTACCTGGTATGAATCCCACTTGGTCATGGTGAATTATTTTTTTGATATGTTGTTGAATTCTATTGGCTAGAATTTTGTTGAGCATTTTTGGATCTAAGTTCATAAGGGATATAGGTCTGTAATTATCTTTTTTTGTGGTGTCTTTTTTTTTTTTTACCTAGTTTTGGTATCAGGGATATGGTGGCTTCATAAAATGAGCTTGGGAGTATTCCGTCCTTTCCTATGCTCTAAAATACCTTTAGGAGTAGTGGTGTTAATTCTTCTCTGAAAGTTTGTTAGAACTCTCCAGTAAAGCCATCCAGGCCAGCGCTTTTTTGTTGTTGTTGTTGGGAGTTTTTAATTACCTTTTCAATCTGTTCTTTTGTTATGGGTCTATTTAGTTGTTCTACCTCTGTATGTGTTAGTTTAGGCAGGTAGTGTGTTTCTAGGAATTCATCAATTCTAGGTATTCAAATTTACAATTTTTCGTAATAATCCAATATGATTCTTTTAATTTCAGTTGGGTTTGTTGTAATATCGCCCCTCTTGTTTCTTATTCAGGTTATTTGCTTCCTCTTCTGTTTTTCTTTTGTCAGTTTGGCCAATGGCTTAGCAATTTTGTTAATTTTTTCAATGAACCAGCTCTTGGTCTTGTTAACTCTTTCAATTGTTTTTCTGTTTTCTATTTCATTTAGCTCTGCTCTAATTTTTATTATTTCTATTCTTTAGTGCCTGAAGGCTTCTTTTGTTGCTCTGGTTCTATTTGTTCAAGTTGTAGGGATAATTCTTTGATTTTGGCCCTTTCTTCTTTTTGGGTGTGTGCATTTGTTGATATAAATTGACCTCTGAGCCCTGCTTTTGCTGTTTCCCAAAGGTTCTGATAGGAAGTGTTTTCATTCCATCCTTAACGTCTTCTATAACCCAGTCTTTTTTGAGCAGGGTTTGTTCAGTTTCCAAGTCTTTGATTTCTTTTTCCTGCTTTTTCTGTTGTTGATTTCTCCTTTTTGGCCTTATGGTCAGAGAAGTTGCTTTGTATTATTTTGATTTTTTGGATTTTGCCAAGGCTTGCTTTATGACCTAATATGTGGTCTATTCCTGGCCTGCTCTCAGCCATGGCCAGTTAAATGTATAAAAACTGCCTTAAATGAAGGAAAATGAAAATTGCAGCAATTCCGCCCCCAGCCTACTTTGTAACATTTATGTCAGAGTTGCCATTGACAATTAGAAAAAAACATTTTCTAAAGTTCGGGAAATACTATGAATAACCTGCTCACATTTTAAAGAAGAACAAAACTTTGTTTTTTAAACTAAGTAGTATAATGATAAGAAGCCCTGGCCAGTGGTGCAGTGGTTAAGCACTGGTCTGCTACCAAAGGTCAATGGTTCAAACCCACTAGCTGCTCCATGGGAGAAAGATGTGGCAGTCTGCTCCCATAAAGATTTATAGCATTGCATCAGTTGGTCTCAACCCACCTGGAGGAAGGAAGAATGAAGAACACCAAAGACACAAGGTAATTATGAGCCTAAGGGACAGAAAGGAACACTTAAACCAGAGTCTACACCAGCCTGAGACCAGAACAGCTTGATGGTGCCTGGCCACAACCGATGACTTCCCTTACAAGGAAGACAACAGAGAAGCCCTGAGGGAGCAGGAGAGCAGTGGGATGCAGACTCCAAATTCTCATAAAAAGATGAGACTTAATGGTCTGAATGGGACTAGAAGGACCCTGGAGGCCATGTTCCCCAGACCTTCTGTTGGCCCAAGACTGGAAACATTCCTGGAGCCAACTCTTCAGACAGGGATTGGACTAGAGTATGGGATGGAAATGATACTGGTGAGGAATGAGCTTCTTGGATCAAGTGGACACATGAGACTGTGTTGACATCTCCTTTCAGGAGGGGAGATGGGAGGGCGGAGAGGGCCAGAAGCTGCCTGAATGGACACAAGGAGAGAAAGTGGAGGGAGGGAGTGTGCTGTCTCATGAGGGGGAGAGCAATTAGGAGTGTATAGCAAGGTTTATATAAATTTTTGTATGAGAGACTGACTTGATTTGTAGACTTTCACTTAAAACACAATAAAAATTAATTAAAAAAGATAAATGGGAAATAAAAAGGACTTGACTGGAACAATTTGCTGCGTATATATATTTTTAAAAAATTACAGCATTGGAAACCCTATGGCGCAGTTTTATTCTGTCTTATGTAGGGCCGAAAATGACTTGATGGCAATGGATTTTAATATAATGTTTTACTCTTTTAAAGAAATTTGCTCTAAAAAACTTCATATTATATTAAGTTGTACTAATGTGAAATTTGGGACTAATCTGTTTATGGAAAACTTAGATATTCAAGGGAAACTCTGGTGGTGTAGTGGTTAAGTGCTACAGCTACTAACCTTGGTCGGCAGCTCGAATCCACCAGGCACTCCTTGGAAACTCTATGGGGCAGTTTTACTCTGTCCTTATAGGTCACTATGAGTTGGAATCGACTCGATGGCACTGGGTTTGGTTTTTTTTTTTGGTTTTAGATATTCAGAAATATTTAGTTTCACAAAAAATGTTTACATGCTTAAAATGTTCAAGCTTTATTTTAAAGACTTCAGGATAAAATTTCCATAAAAAATCAACTCTACTAATTCCTGCTTACGTATTCATACAAAACTTGAGACTGAGTAGTATGCAAACATTTTTAAGCATATTTCACTTATACTGTGTTCCAAAAAGTAAAGAAATTGGATTCTTTAAAAAATGCTTTTTGTTTCAGAATATATTAATTCTAATTAATGGAATTGGGAAGTTTTGAAATAAATGTATCATAGTATGCCAGAATTAAATGAACACTTAAATCAGTTAATATGCATTTTATACCTACGCATACCTGCTGAGGCTACTGAGCTCCATAACTCAGACAGTTGGTCCCAAGTCTTCAGAAAGTGTGCTATAGGGTATTTACATAGTTTTTTTTTTCCTATGGAGGAATGATGAAAGTCTGACTTCTTCACTCGTTCCCCCCCTCCCCATTCCTAAGAAACCAGAATGGAAGATTCTATCTCTGAATAATTAAAGAAAATAAGAGTTTGTTGCTTCTATATGAAAAGTAACAGATTAGAGGAATGTACATGACATCTGGAGACCCAGAATGAAACTTACGGTTAAAGCCTCTGGCAGGACTTCTGTCTTATTTTAGTAGAAAAAACACCTCTAAGAGTGTTATTACTCAAAGCAACTGCTCTCTGTGATGTGTTCGAAGTTGTGCATGGCAGAAAGTGATATTACCAAACTACAAGTCCTTCTTCTGTTTTCCCAATTAACAGCACAGCCTGTAGCCTTCAGATCTCCACATTCACTCAACTGTATTGTGAGGAGTCTTTCATCTCCTGTAAAGACCAGATAAGGCAGGGAAAGTAATGTTTTCTTTGCAAGATTTAGTTGGCAAAGCTATATATTTCAAGTAGAAAGCTGAGAGTGGCTCTTTTCAACTAAATCAACAATCTTTTTTGGTGTCGAGGTAGCTATTCTCTACTAGCCCTCCCTAAAGTAATCTAGGCCAACTTGAAATTGTCAGCACTTTCAAATAGCAGTGAAAGTTTGTTATAACACATTGTCTTCCTCTAAGTGAAGACTTGCTGGACTGGGTATTAAGGAATGAAAGGTGCATATTATGATTATGACACAAGCCAACACTAGTTGTAAGTCTCTCAGAAACCCTGAAATCTCCTTCTTGCCTTTCCTCCCTCTATTACCTTTAAAGGACCCCAAGATGGAACACCTTCTAGATTTTTTTTTTCACCAGGCAGTGACCTAAAACTCTTGGTATTCCTTCTAATCTTCAAAATTCAACAAATCTTATTCAACACTAATTGATAACTAATAAATTTTGTAAAATCATTTGACGTTCATGAGTACCACTCAGCAGTGCCTTCAAGTGAGGCTGTCTACAAAATAAACATGATTTTATTGCAAGGTATTTCACTCAAAATCATAATCCAATGAACTGAATCTAATGGGGATACTAACAAGTGCTGGAAAAGATGAGCACTGGGCCTTGTTTAATAGTTATTTTAGACTACACACTCTAGGTGACTATTCATCCACCCTGCAAAAATGGTAAGATGTCTCCCCACAGTACTGGTATGTTAATCTCTTTAATTATTTTTTTCTTACACAAAATATGTAAGTATTACACATTCAATTTATTCACTAACCAATAGCTTCAAAGTTGAGAAGATAGTTGAAGTGTGAATATTTGTATGCCATCAAAAGGAAGAAATGATGAAATCAAACAACTGAACAGAAGATTTCAAAAGGCGGCTTAAGAAGACAAAGTAAAGTATTATAACAACATGTGCAAAGGGCTGGACATAGAAAACCAAAAAGGAGGAACAAACTTGGTGTTTCTCAAGCTGAAAGAACTGATGAAAAAATTCAAGCCTCGAGGTACAATAGTGAAGGATTCTATGGGGAAAAAACTAAATGACACAGGAAGCATCAAAAGGAGTTGGAAAGAATATACCGAGTCATTATACCAAAAAGAATTAGTTGATGTTCAACCATTTCAAGAGGTGGCAAATGATCAGGAACCAACGGTACTGAAGAAGTCCAAGCTGCTCTGAAGGCACTGGCAAAAAACAAGGCTCCAGGAATTGATGGAATTTTAACTGAGATATTTCAACAAATAGATGCAGCGCTGGAGGTGCTCACTCATCTATGCCAAGAGATATGGAAGACAGCTTCCTGACAAACTCACTGAAAGAGATCCACATTTATGCCTATTCCCAAGAAAGGTGATCCAACGGAATGTGGAAATTATAGAACAATATCATTAATATGACACACAAGCAAAATTTTTGCTGAAGATCATTCAAAAATGGCTGCAGCAGTATATCGACAGGGAACTGCGAGAAATTCAGGCCAGTTTCAGAAGAGGATGTGGAACAAGGGATAACATTGCTGATGTCAGATGGATCCTGGCTGAAAGCAGAGAATACCAGAAGGATGTTTACCTGTGTTTTATTGACTATGCAAAGTGATTCGACTGTGTGGATCATAACAAATTATGAATAACATTGTGAAGAGTGGGAATTCCAGAACACTTAATTGTGCTCCTGAGGTACCTTTACATAGATCAAGAGGCAGTTGTTTGAACAGAACAAGAGGATACTGATTGGTTTAAAATCAGGAAAGGTGTGCATCAGTGTTGTGTCCTTTCACCATACCTATTCAATCTGTATGCTGAGCAAATAATCCGAGAAGGTGGACTATACGAAGAAGAATGGGGCATCAGGATTGGAAGAAGACTCATTAACAACCTGCATTATGCAGATGACAGAACCGTGCTTACTGAAAGTGAAAAGGACTTGAGGCACTTACTAATGAAGATCAAAGACCAGAGCCTTCAGTGTGGATTACACCTCAACATAAAGAAAACAAAAATCCTCACAACTGGACAAATGAGCAACATCATGATAAATGGAGAAAAGATTGAAGTTGTCAAGTATTTCATTTTACTTGGATCTACAATCAACAGCCATGGAAGCAGCAGTCAAGAAATCAAAAGATGCATTGTATTGGGTAAATCTGCTGCAAAGGACCTCTTCAAAGTGCTGAAATCAAAGGTATCACCTTGAAGACTAAGGTGTGCCTGACCCAAACCATGGTATTTTCAATCGCATCATATGCATGTGAAAGTTGGACAATGAATAAGGAAGACTGAAGAAGAATTGACACCTTTGAATTGTGGCATTGGTGAAGAATATTGAATATACCACGGACTGCCAAAAGAACAAACAAATCTGTCTTGAAAGAAGTGCAACCAGAATGCTCCTTAGAAGCAAGGATGGAGAGACTGCGTCATATATACTTTGGACACATTGTCAGGAGGGATCAGTCCCTGGAGAAGGACATCATGCTTGGCAAAGTACAGGGTCAGTGGAAAGAGTAGGTGGATTGACACAGTGGCTGCAACAATGAGCTCAAGCATAACAATGATTGTAAGGATGACGCAGGACAGGGCAGTGTTTTTTTTCTGTTGTGCACGGGGTTGCTATGAGTTGGAACCAACTCGACGGCACCTAACACAACAAATACGGGTAGAAGAAAGGGTGCTCCAAGAAGAAGCTCCATGAACCAAGGAGTCATCAATGCAGGGAGAACTCTGCATGTTGGTAGCATGGCAAAATGTTTACCTGCTTAAAATATATAAATATGCCTAAAATTGGCCTGAAAATGAAAGTTGGGTCATATTACAAAGAACTTAGAACACCATGCTAGGAATGTTGAAACTGATCATGTAGAAATATGAGAGTCACTGAAGATTATCACACATGGAAGTGGCATTATCAGATTTATACTTTAGAAAATTAACTCTGGGAACATTGAGAAAACAAAATTGGCTTCCCAAAAAATAATTCCACATTATCCTATTCTTCGATTTCTCGAGTTACAATTAATTTAGCCACTAACCAGTCCAAAGGTAACACATAGTTTATTGCTTAATCCTTTCCACAGGAATTTATTTTTCATATATAACTCGAAAAGAACATTGTTCTTGTTGTTAGGTGTCATTGAGTCAGTTCCGACTCATATTGACCCTATGTACGACAGTAGGAAACACTGCCTGGTCCTGTGCCATTCTCACACTGTTGTTATGCTTGAGCCCATTGATGCAGCCACTGTATCAATCCACCTCTCTGAGGGTCTTCCTCTTTTTCACCGACCCTCTACTTCATCAAGCATGATGTCCTTCTCCACAGATTAGTACCTCCTGATAACATGTCCAAAGTATGAGAGATGAAGTCTTGCCATCCTTGCTTCTAAGGAGCACTTGGTTTTACTTCTTCCAAGCCCGTGGTATATTCAATATTCTTAGTCAACACCATAATTCAAAGGCATCAATTTTTCTTTGGTCTTCTTTTTTAATTGTCCAGCTTTTGCATGCATATGAAAAAAAATGAGGCAATTGAAAACACTATGGTTTGGGTCAGGTGCACCTTAGTCCTTAAAGTGACATCTTTGCTTTTTAACACTTTAAAGAAGTCTTTTGCAGCAGATTTGCCCAGTGCAATACATCATCTGATGTCTTGACTGTTGTTTTCATGGGCATTGATTGTGGATCCAGGTAAAATGAAGTCTTTGACATCTTCAGTCTTTTCTCTGTTTATCATGATGTTGCTTATTGGTCCAGTTGTGAGGATTTTTTTCTTTACCTTGAGGTACAGTCCATACTGAAGGCTGTGATCTTTGATCTTCATCAATAAGTACTTCAAGTCCTCTTCCTGTTCAGCAAGCAAGGTTGTGTCATCTGCATAACACAGGTTGTTAATGAGTCTTCCTCCAGCCCTGATGCCCCGTTCTTCTTCATATAGTCCAGCTTCTCTGATTATTTGTTCAGCATATAGATTGAATAGATATGTGAAAAGATTCAACCCTGTTGGATACCTTCCCTGATTTTAAACCACGCAGTATCCCTTTGTTCTGTTTGAACAACTGTCTGTTTGTCTATGTAGAAGTTTCACATGAGTACAATTAAGTGTTCTGAAATTCCCATTTGGATATCGATGTTGGCCAAATATTTAACTCTGATTTGGTGAAAGTAGAAGAAAATATAAAGATCTAAACAAAGAGTGCTAAACTCTATGTAGTTCTTGAATATAGTTTTACAGCTAGTTTCTCAATATATAGAAAAAGCTTTATAGATGTGCAAAGTTAGTGATTACTAAAGAGAAAAGGGCCTACTTAACTGCTTTTTTATGATGAGACTCTTTCAGATTTTGACCCCAGAGCCAGTATGTTCTGGCAAAGCTAGACTGTAAACTCAATGGTGGAAGAAAAGATTTCTGATTTTTCATTGCTACAGTTCACCATTTGTTACACTGTAGGTTCTCAAGAAATAGGCAATAAATGAAGCAACCAATTAAAATTTCTGTCCATAAAGTCTGAATACTAATAACTCTATTTTTCCTCTCTATTTTATTAAGTAATTGATCAGATTCTAAGTAGGAATGTCTATAATAGCATCCAATTAAATTTGTAATAATTATTTTTAAGAACTAATCATTTAAAGAAAACATTTCCTTAGTAGTCCAAATGACCATTTTCTTAAAACCCACTGCTGTCGAGTTGATCCCTACTCATAGTGACCCTATAGGACAGAGTAGAATTAAACTGCCCCATGGATTTTCCAAGGAGCACCTGATGGATTCAAACTGCCGACCTTTTGGTTAGCAGCCATATCACTCAACCACAACACCACCACAGTTTCCAACCATTTTCCCAGAAGATGAAAATCAGAATAAAAATATTGAGCTATCTGGCTGGCTAAAACTATTGCACAGAATACTATAACTTCAGGCAAATCATTAGATGATACACATTATCGCGTAGGGGTTGGCAGACTATCCTCCCTTTGTATGGTTTGGGAGCCAAGAATGGTTTTTAAATGTTTAAAGTGTTACCAAAAAAAAAAAAAAGCACTGGGAAGAATATGCATCAGAGAATGTATGTGGCCCTCAAAGCTTAAAATATATACTGTCTGGCCCTTCAGAGAGAAAGTCATTGACCCCTGTTATAGTGTGAAAGATGTGACAGAGATCTTGAGGGATATTTGTGTTCATTTAATTCTTCCTTACTGAGTTGGTGAAAATATGTTATTAATTTTAAATGTCTTGGAACTACAGACTTATGATCTGCATGATAGGTATTTTGAAGATATTGTTCAAATGTAATTTTCAAAAAATTAAAACATGACTTGCATACACATATCAAATAAATGCTTGTCAAAATTTTATTCAATTAAGTAATGAGAGGAGAAGTAAGATGTTAAGAGCTGTTCAAAAAGTATTTCAGGAGCTAGGTGTGTATACAGAATGTAATAAAAGTACTAAATAAAGTCTAACCCAGACTTACATTGCTGGGTTGGATTCAAAACTAGTTAATGTTCTACAGAGCAAAAAACTATAAGCTTTGGGCTAGCTTTTCTACAATTATTTGCATCGCAATTACACAAATATCTACAAGTTAACATGAACCTTCACTTAGTTCAGAATCTTTAATCAACATTCTTACAGTCTCCCTGCCTTGGCATTGTAAGTAATCCACCACAATTGTCATGATCACAATGGAAAGCTGGTTCCATTATGCTTGGCCTAGTTATTTACTTAAATGCATTAAGGGTATTAAATAATCCTAATAGCCACCTTGAGTTGCTTTGCAAATGTACAGTCAAAAAGCACTGAAAAACTCCTAAGGCCAGAGCATTAAGAAAAAAAAAAAAAGAAAATTTTTTTTTTTTTTAACTTCTGTCTAATTCACAAAAAAGGACCAGACTTACTGGTCTGACGAGGCTGGAGGAACCCCTGCGACTATGACCCCTGGACACTCTGCTAACTCAGAATTGAAACCACTCCCTAAGCCCACTTTTCAGACAAAGTTTAGACAGGCCCATAAATAATAATAACAATACACATGAGGAATGAGCTTCTTAGTTCAATCAAACACACAAGACCAAGTGGGCAACTCCTGTCCAAAAGCAAGATGAGAAGGCAGGAAGGGGCAGGAACTGGATGAATGGACACAAGGAACCAGGGGTGGAAAGGGGGAGTGTGCTGTCATATTGTGGGGATTACAATCAATGTCTCAAAACAATATGTGTATAAATAATAATAATAAAAAAGAATCTTGGATTGGATTTTTAAAAGACTATATTGTCTTGTCTTTTATTCCAAAGTTAGAAAACTCAAAACATATTTTCTATCAGTTTTCACCTGAAGTTTGTATGAATTCCTCTCTTCTTCAGACCCACAAAGTTTTCTGTGGTTCCTGGTTTGCACGGTGACCTCCTACACCATCTGTGAGTTCGGGGCCCTACAAGCCAGGCACAAAACCCCTTTTTTTGAATTTTGTAGGAATTGCTGCCACATATAAAATCAACACTTTTTCTTTAACAGTGCACTTGAGATACCTGATTTTTAAATGAAACTCATTCTCAAATATGACCTTGTAGATATAGCCTTGGTTGCACAATCAACTTGTGCAATTATAGCCTTGCTAAAAGGAAAACAGGTTTTTATAGAACCTATTCAGATAATAAATTTCCATGAAAAGCAAGGGGACTAAATAAAAGTTTTTATTTTTTTCTAACAAATTGGTTCTGTCATACATAGTGTCACCATGAGTCAGAACCTACTCAATAGCACCTAACAACAACATTTTTTTTTTCTAAATTCTGTGTGGTCAACAAGAATCAGACATCATTAACATCATTTCCTTTTTATTTTACAGAAGCAGAATCCAGTAAATTAAAAATTCCAAAAAACCAAAACCAAACCAGTTATCACTGAGTTGATTCCTGCTCATGGTGACCCAATGTGTGCCAGAGAAGAACTGTACTTCATAGAATTTTGAATTTGTTCATCTCTTGGAAGTAGATTGCCAGACCTATCTCCCAAGGCACCTTTGGAAGTATGCGAACCTCCATCCTTTTGGTTAGCAGCCAAGTGCTTATCCATTTATGCTACTCAGAGATCCCCAATTAAAGGTTAGAAATACCTTAAGAAGAAAGGGTTATTCATATATGCATGACCAATAAATCATTGAAATCAACAACACTCTTTTGAATAAATAATAACAATAAAATTTCTCTTATTAATTATTTCAGTCCTACGTAATTAATTCTTGTTCTGCTAAATCTTGAGTCAGAAGTCAGTTCCTGTTAAACATGTCTGCTTCAGGATGGAATGAATGGAGTCCTGGGATCCCATGTCAACCCACTGGTGCAATCAGAAGTTTGTTTAAAGGATGTCAGCTTGGAGGTGTGCACTCAAGAATGATTCTTTCAAATTTAAATTGTTCAGAGTAGCTAGTCTATTCTTTTAATTAGGCTCTAAGGTTATGCATCTTCGTTGAAGACAAAAATTCTATCCTATAATTTATGTACAGTCTCCAGGTAAGCATCAGAAGAAAGCAGAAACATGTTTGAGAAGGAGGCTGGCTGACTGTAGTTAAAATATTAAGCAGCCAATAATATCAGAATGGAGGAAATTAAAATTTTCTCTTGGGATACAGTGTATGACTATTTCATAAGAGTTTGAGCAACAATTTCCTTTAGAGTAAAAATTATGGATAGCAAAGGGCTTGAGAAATCTCCAGGGCCTTTGCAAAAAAAAATACAACCATTAAATATTTATATTAATACTATTTTATGAGGAGACAGAGCTAATTTGCAATTCGCCTGGAAAAGTTTTGCTTTATCTCTGGGGACACCTGGGTATTGACTTTTAGCCGAGATAAAGGCAGTGGAATTTATTATGTGTTATTTAAGGTCCCCAAGGAGCCCTGGTGGTGCAGTAGTTAAGCACTCTACTGCTAACAGAAAGGTCAGTGGTTCCAATCCACCAGCCACTCCATGGGAGAAATATGTGGCTGTCTGCTTCCCTAAAGATTTAATTTACAGTCTTGGAAGCCCTATGGGGCAGCTCTACTCTGACCTATAGGGTTACTATGAGTCAGATTTGACTCGAAGGCAACAGGTTTGGTTTCTGTTAAGGCCCTCAAATCGCTTGGAATCACTGGGAGTTTATTTCTTTACTGATGATTTGCAACTGACCTAAATGGTTTAATGAGCCTGGCTTAACTACTTACATCATGGAGAGCTTTTCCAGTGAGCTCCCCTTTATCAGGATTCTTCATACATATATTGACACTTTAAGCCAGAGAGTCAGCTCAGCCTTGTGTATTCAGAGAAATGAGCCTGAAAGTCTGGGTTTCAGAATGTCTTCTGGACTGCTAATGCTTGCTTCATTTTTATCTCTCACTGCACATAACCCTAATGTGAGCATACCATGTAGAGTATGTTGAGCATTTTCAAATATCCATACTGGACAAAGCAATATATTTTGCATAATATTTATCTATGCAAGATTATCCTATAGACTGGTGAATATCACTTTTGATTTGACATCTCTTCTCATGCAAATATTACAGTAATGTTGAACTAATTATGAAATATGGAGCACACCAAGTGCACCTAATTACTTCCAACATCCCTCTTTAGAAAATTAAATCTTTATGATTTTCCAGGGGTCTTCTGGGAAATCACAAAGATACTTTTAGGTGTAAGAAATACCCTGGGAAAAACATGCTCAGCATTTCTCAAACTGAAAGAACTGAAGAAAAATTTGAGCCACAAGTTGCAATATTGAAGAATTCTATCGGGAAAATACTGAATGACACAAGAAGCATTCAAAAGAAGATGGAGGAGGGGGGCCAAGATGGCTGACTAGGCAGACGTTACCTCGGATGCCTCTTGCAACAAAGACTTGGAAAAACAAGTGAATCAATCACATACATGACAATCTACGAACCCTGACCAACAAACACAGATTTAAAGAGTTGACCTGAGTGACAGAGACAGAGAGTGAACTACTATGGGGAAGCAGAGACTGTTTTCGGAGCCTGGAGCCAGCGTCCCAGTCAGGTAACCTTGGTGCCGGGCTTAGGACTGGGCGGAGGGAACCTGAACACAACATCCTGTGTCGGCGCAAACACAGGGCGCAGCCCTACCCCCCTGAACTGACCTCGGGAGGGGACCCAGCTGGTCAGCAGGGGCGGCGTGGCGACGCGGCCGGCTGGAGGAGAAGTCCTCGGGAGGCAGCGACTGGTTTTGGAGCAGGGAGTGCAGCATCCCAGCCAGGGAACCTTGGCGCTGGGCTTTGGATTGGGCGCAGGGGAGCTGAGGAGGACATCCTGTGAAGGTACAAACACGGGGCTCAGCCCTACCCCCCTGAACTGACCCCGGGAGGGGGCCCAGCCAGTCTGCACGGGCAGCACGGCGATGCTGCTGGCGGGAGGAGAAGTCACCAGGAGACAGCGACTCGTTTTGGAGCCGGGAGTGCAGCATCCCAGGCGGGGAACCTTGACGCTGGGCTTTGGACTGGCAGCGGAGGAACTGACCACTGCTTCTGCGGGCCTGACCCTCGGGGGCAATCTCTACCCAGCCAGCACACATAGGCGACATGCCCCTCAGGAATCTCAGATAAAATAGTCATCCCAAGCAAGATAAGTAACTTTGTCTATATTCCGGAGTGCTACTCTCTCCTGTTTTTCTGAACCCTCTCCTTCCCTTCCCAGGCGGCTTCATTAACATTGGAATTTCCCAAGCCAGAGGGAGAACTGCTCCACGGTTTTTCTTTTCCTTTTTTTTTTTTTTTTGGTCTTTTCCTAACCCATTCTTCCGGCCTGAGAGAAGCAACCACAAAAAACCCAGGGACCAAAAATCCTTCCCTAATTGGGCTAAAAACACACAACCAGCTCCAGCCAAGCATATGTGATCCACAGTCTCCGGCTTTCAACCCTACAGGGAACAAGGTGGCTATTATAATGCAAAGGCATTTCTGATAGGGATCTGACTGCGTTTTCTTTTTTAGCGGATTTGCTGGAAAGACAAGTTTCCCAGGTCTGATATCTCTGCGTATTCAACAGAGCCCTCACTGACCCACAACAGGGAACTGAGGGCTGAAGCTCCCCCCAGACCACCTAGCCTCCTGCCTTAGGGGTCTAAGGAGGTTGACACCTACCGATGTGTAGAGGTACTTGCATTGGGGGCCTAAGGTACAGCTGCAGAGTCCTCCCAACAAGGTGCTTTAGGAATAGAGACACACCTACCTCACTGACACTTGGGGGAAGACTGTCAGCATCCTACCCCCCCTGGAGTGTGAACCCCAGCTACTACTAGAATCTGGTGCACACAACTATCACCACTACTTCTCGAGGTGGATAGGTGACAGTCTGCATCACACACTTGATGACCCAAAATCAGATTCTACTCAAGAATAGTGAATGGACTCAGGCATATATATCTGGTAACAGCCCAAACCAGCTGGTAATAGGTCATAAGTAAGTCAAGGGCTACAACAATCAAGACAGCACAATCTAGTAGCCCATCCACGTATATTGAAAGAAAACAAAACAAGATAAGACTCTGTGAACAAATATAGAATAAATCACTACAATATCTTAGTGATGGCTCCGAGAGAGCAGTCGATATCAAACGACATAAAGAAGCAGACCAAGACTGCTTCTACAACCCCCCAAACAAAAGAATCAAAATCTTTCCCAAATAAAGATACAATCCCGGAATTATCAGCTACAGAATATAAAAAACTAATTTACAGAATGCTTCAAGACATCAGGGATGACCTCAGAAATGAAATAAGGCAATCTGCAGAAAAAGCAAAGGAATGCACTGATAAAACAGTTGAAGAACTCAAAAAGATTATTCAAGAACATAGTGGAAAAATTAATAAGTTGCAAGAATCCATAGAGAGACAGCATTCAGAAATCCAAAAGATTAACAATAAAATTACAGAATTAGACAATGCAATAGGAAGTCAGAGGAGCAGACTCGAGCAATTAGAATGCAGACTGGGAAATCTGGAGGACCAGGGAATTAACATCAACATAGCTGAAAAAAAAATCAGATAAAAGAATTTTAAAAAATGAAGAAACCCTAAGAATCATGTGGTACTCTATCAAGAAGGATAACTTGCGTGTGATTGGAGTCCCAGAACAGGGAGGGAGGACAGAAAACACAGAGAGAATAGTTGAAGATCTGCTGACAGAAAACTTCCCTGACATCATGAAAGACGAAAAGATATCTATCCAAAATGCTCATCGAACCCCATTTAAGATTGATCCAAAAAGAAAAACACCAAGACATATTATCATCAAACTTGCCAAAACCAAAGATAAAGAGAAAATTTTAAAAGCAGCCAGGGAGAAAAGAAAGGTCTCCTTCAAGGGAGAATCAATAAGTTCAAACTACTCAGCAGAAACCATGCAGGCAAGAAGGCAATGGGATGACATATACAGAGCACTGAAGGAGAAAAACTGCCAGCCAAGGATCATATATCCAGCAAAACTCTCTCTGAAATATGAAGGCGAAATTAAGATATTTACAGATAAACACAAGCTTAGAGAATTTGCAAAAACCAAACCAAAGCTACAAGAAATACTAAAGGAAATTGTTTGGTCAGAAAACCAATAATATCAGATACCAGCACAACACAAGATCATAGAACAGAACATCCTGATATCAACTCAAATAGGGAAATCACAAAAACAAATTAAGATTAATTAAAAAAAAAATGCTCAAAAAAGGGAATCATTGAAGTCAATATGTAAAAGATCACAATAATCAAAAAGAGGGACTAAACACAGGTGGCATAGAACTGCCATATGGAGAGGGATATAGGACAATACAAGTTAGGCTTTTACTTAGAAAAATAGGGGTAAATATTAAGGTAACCACAAAGAGGTATAACAACTCCATAACTCAAAGTAAAAACCAAGAAAAATGTAACGACTCAGCAAATATAAAGTCAAATACTATGAAAATGAGGAACATACAATTTACAACGAAAAATGTCTCAGCACAAAAAAGTAAGTGGAAAATTGAAATTGTCAACAACACACATAAAAAGACATCAAAATGACAACACTAAACACCTACTTATCTATAATTACGCTGAACGTAAATGGACTAAATGCACCAATAAAGAGACAGAGAGTCTCAGACTGGATAAAGAACCACGATCCGTCTATATGCTGCCTACAAGAGACACACCTTAGACTTAGAGACACAAACAACCTAAAACTCAAAGGATGGAAAAAAAATATATCAAGCAAACAATGAGCAAAAAAGAAAAGGAGTAGCAATATTAATTTCTGACAAAATAGACTTTAAACTTAAATCCACCACAAAGGATAAAGAAGGACACTACATAATGATAAAAAGGACAGTTGACCAGGAAGATATAACCATATTAAATATTTATGCACCCAATGACAGGGCTGCAAGATACATAAATCAAATTTTAACAGAACTGAAAAGTGAGATAGACACCTCCACAATTATAGTAGGAGACTTCAACACACCACTTTCGGGCAAGGACAGGACATCCAGTAAGAAGCTCAATAGAGACACGGAAGACCTACTTACAACAATCAACCAACTTGACCTCATTGACTTATACAGAACTCTCCACCCAACTGCTGCAAAGTATACTTTTTTTTTCTAGCACACATGGAACATTCTCTAGAATAGACCACATATTAGGTCATAAAACAAACCTGTCCAGAATCCAAAACATCGAAATATTACAAAGCATCTTCTCAGACCACAAGGCCATAAAAGTGGAAATCAGTAACAGAAAAATTAGGGAAAAGAAATCAGAGACTTGGAAACTGAACAATACCCTCCTGAAAAAAGACTGGCTTATAGAAGACATGAAGGAGGGAATAAGGAAATTCATAGAATGCAACGAGAATGAAAATACTTCCTATCAAAACCTCTGGGACACAGCAAAAGCAGTGCTCAGAGGTCAATTTATATCGATAAATGCACACATACAAAAAGAAGAAAGAGCCAAAAGCAGAGAACTGTCCCGACAACTTGAACAAATAGAAAGTGAGCAACAAAAGAATCCATCAGGCACCAGAAGAAAACAAATAATAAAAATTAGAGCTGAACTAAATGAATTAGAGAACAGAAAACAAATTGAAAGAATTAACAAAGCCAAAAGCTGGTTCTTCAAAAAAATTAACAAAATTGATAAACCATTGGCCAGACTGACTAAAGAAATTTAGGAAAGGAAACAAATAACCCGAATAAGAAACGAGAAGGGCCACATCACAACAGACCCAACTGAAATTAAAAGAATCATATCAGATTATTACGAAAAATTGTACTCTAACAAATTTGCAAACCTAGAAGAAATGGATGAATTCCTGGAAAAACACTACCTACCTAAACTAACACAATCAGAAGTAGAACAACTAAAGAGACCCATAACAAAAAAAGAGATTGAAACGGTAATCAAAAAACTCCCAACAAAAAAAAGCCCTGGCCCAGATGGCTTTACTGCAGAGTTCTACCAAACTTTCAGAGAAGAGTTAACACCACTACTACTACAGGTATTTCAAAGCATAGAAAATGATGGAATACTACCTAACTCATTCTATGAAGCCACCATATCCCTGATACCAAAACCAGGTAAAGACATCACAAAAAAAAGAAAATTACAGACCTATATCCCTCATGAACATAGATGCAAAAATCCTCAACAAAATTCTAGCCAATAGAATTCAACAACATATCAAAAAATTAATCCACCATGACCAAGTGGGATTTATACCAGGTATGCAAGGCTGGTTTAATATTAGAAAAACCATTAATGTAATCCACCATATAAATAAAACAAAAGACAAAAAAACCATGATCTTATCAATTGCTGCAGAAAAGGCATTTGACAAAGTCCAACACCTATTTATGATAAACACTCTCACCAAAATCGGAATTGAAGGAAAATTCCTCAACATAATAAAGGGCATCTATACAAAGCCAACAGCCAACATCATTCTAAATGGAGAGAACCTGAAAGCATTTCCCTTGAGAACGGGAACCAGACAAGGATGCCCTTTATCACCGCTCTTATTCAACATTGTGCTAGAGGTCCTAGCCAGAGCAATTAGGCTAGACAAAGAAATAAAGGGCATCCAGACTGGCAAGGAGGAAGTAAAATTATCTCTATTTGCAGATGACATGATCTTATACACAGAAAACCCTAAGGAATCCTCCAGAAAACTACTGGAACTAAAACATACAAAAATCACTTGGATTCCTTTACATCAACAAAAAGAACATCGAAGAGGAAATAACCAAATCAATACCATTCACAGTAGCCACCAAGAAGATAAAATAATTAGGAATAAATCTTACCAAAGATGTAAAAGACCTATACAAAGAAAACTACAAACTACTACTACAAGAAACTAAAAAGGACCTACTTAAGTGGAAAAACATACCTTGCTCATGGATAGGAAGACTTAACATAGTAAAAATGTCTATTCTACCAAAAGCCATCTATACATACAATGCACTTCCAATCCAAATTCCAATGTCATTTTTTAATGTGATGGAGAAACAAATCACCAACTTCATATGGAAGGGGAAGAAGCCTCGGATAAGCACAGCAATACTGAAAAAGAAGAAGAAAGTGGGAGGCCTCACTCTACCTGATTTCAGAACCTATTATACAGCCACAGTGGTCAAAACAGCCTGGTACTGGTACAACAATAGACACATAGACCAATGGAACAGAATTGAGAACCCAGATACAAATCCATCCACATATGAGCAGCTGATATTTGACAACGGCCCAGTGTCAGTTAATTGGGGAAAAGATAGTCTTTTTAACAAATGGTGCTGGCATAACTGGATATCCATTTGCAAAAAAATGAAACAGGACCCATAGCTCACACCATGCACAAAAACTAACTCCAAGTGGATCAAAGACCTAAACATAAAGACTAAAACGATAAAGATCATGGAAGAAAAAATAGGGACAACCTTAGGAGCCCTAATACAAGGCATAAACAGAATACAAAACATTACCAAAAATGACGAAGAGAAACCAGATAACTGGGAGCTCCTAAAAATCAAACACCTATGCTCATCTGAAGACTTCACCAAAAGAGTAAAAAGACCACCTACAGACTGGGAAAGAATTTTCAGCTATGAGATCTCCGACCAGTGCTCTAAAATCTATATGATTCTGTCAAAACTCAACCACAAAAAGACAAACAACCCAATCAAGAAGTGGGCAAAGGATATGAACACACTTCACTAAAGAAGATATTCAGGCAGCTAACAGATACATGAGAAAATGCTCTGGATCATTAGCCACTAGAAAAATGCAAATGAAAACCACAATGAGATTCCATCTCACTCCAACAAGGCTGGCATTAATCCAAAAAACACAAAATAATAAATGTTGGAGAGGCTGCGGAGAGATTGGAACTCTTATACACTGCTGGTGGGAATGTCAAATGGTACAATCACTTTGGAAATCTATCTGGTGTTATCTTAAACAGTTAGAAATAGAACTACCATACAACCCAGAAATCCCACTCCTCGGAATATACCCTAGAGAAATAAGAGCCTTCACACAAACAGATATATGCACACCCATGTTTATTGCAGCTCTGTTTACAATAGCAAAAAGCTGGAAGCAACCAAGGTGTCCATCAATGGATGAATGGTTAAATAAATTGTGGTATATTCACACAATGGAATACTACGCATCGATAAAGAACAGTGACGAATCTGTGAAACATTTGATAACATGGAGGAACCTGGAAGGCATTACGCTGAGCGAAATTAGTCAGAGGCAAAAGGACAAATACTGTATAAGACCACTATTATAAGATCTTGAGAAATAGTATAAACTGAGAAGAACACATACTTTTGTGGTTACGAGGGGGGGGAGGGAGGGAGGGTGGGAGAGGGTTTTTTACTGACTAGTTAGTAGATAAGAACTACTTTAGGTGAAGGGAAGGACAATACTCAATACATGGAAGGTCAGCTGAACTGGACTGGACCAAAAGCAAAGAAGTTTCTGGGATAAATTGAATGCTTCAAAGGTCAACGGAGCAAGGGCGGGGCTTTGGGGACCATGGTTTAAGGGGACTTCTAAGTCAATGGGCAAAATAATTCTATTATGAAAACATTCTGCATCCCACTTTGAAGTGTGGCTTCTGGGGTCTTAAATGCTAACAAGTGGCCATCTAAGATGCATCAATTGGTCTCAACCCACCTGGATCAAAGGAGAATGAAGAACACCAAGGTCACACGATAACTAAGAGCCCAAGAGACAGAAAGGGCCACATGAACCGGAGACCTACATCATCCTGAGACCAGAAAAACTAGTTGGTGCCCGGCCACAAGTGATGACTGCCCTGACAGGGAGCACAACAGAGAACCCCTGAGGGAGCAGGAGATCAGTGGGATGCAGACCCCAAATTCTCACAAAAAGACCATACTTAACGGTCTGACTGAGACTAGCGGAATCCCGGTGGTCATGGTCCCCAGACCTTCTGTTGGCCCAGGACAGGAACCATTCCCGAAGACAACTCATCAGACATGAAAGGGACTGGACAGTGGGAAGGAAAGAGATTTTGATGAAGAGTGAGCTATTTGTATCAGGTGGACACTTGAGACTGTGTTGGCATCTCCTGTCTGGAGGGGGGATGGGAGGATAGAGAGAGTTGGAAGCTGGCAAAATTGTCACGAGAGACTGGAAAGGCTGACTCATTAGGGGGAGAGCAAGTGGGAGTACGGAGTAAGGTGTATATAAACTTATATGTGACAGTCTGACTTGATTTGTAAACATTCACTTGAAGCTCAATAAAAGTTATTAAAAAAATAATAATTGAAAAAACATAGTTATGAAAGTAAGCAAAAAGATTGCAGGGGTTGGGGAGTAGTTGAGAGCAATTGTTGTCACACTAAACTAAGTTGATGTTCCAATGTTAGCAGTTATTATAAATACAGAATTAATATCTATTGTATTGAAAGTCATAGAAGCTGAAAAACACAATAGATTGTACCCATGGAATGGGGAGACCAGGACCAGAAATTCACGCTCTGAAAATAAAACCAGAAAAAAGGAAAAATTACCAAAATTTTTTGAACATTAACCTGTATTATTCATGTAGTCCTGTGAAATGTTTACACTGTCCCCATTTTACAAAGAATCTATGTTTCAGAGAAGTTAATTAATAACTGGTAAGTGGTTTGGGATTCAATCAGACCCGTTTAACTCTAAATACCATGATAGTCCCAGGGTTTGCATAACTGACTTTAAATGTTTATTTGTATGTATTTGGGAGAATGAAACTGAAGTTCTTCCAATGTATCTTAGAAATAAGGCACATCCTCAGAAATACCAATGGAAATTTCAATATTAAAAAAAAAGCTATAATGTAAAAAAAAAAAAAAGATGGAAGGAATACACAGAACCACTGTACTGAAAGGTACATTTCAGGAGGTAGCATATGATCAAGAGCCAAAGATATTGAAAGAAAAAGTCCAAGCTTCACTGAAGGCATTGGTGAAAACCAAGGCTCCAGGAATTGACAGAATACCAACTGAAATGTTTCAAAAATGGATACAGCACTGGAGGTACTCACTCATGCCAAGAAATTTGGAAGACAGCTACCAGGCCAACCGACTAGAAGAGATTCATATTTGTGCCCATTCCAAAGAAAGGTAATCCAACAGAATGTGGAAATAATCAAACAATATCATTAACATCACACACATGTAAAATGTTGCTGAAGATCATTCAAAAATGGTTGCAGAAGTATATTAACAGGGAACTGCCAGAAAGTCAAGCTGGTTTTACAAGAGGACTTGGAAAGAGGGATATCGTTGCTGATGTCAGATGGATCTTGGCTAAAAGCAGAGAATACCAGAAAGATATTTACCTGTGCTTTATTGATTAGGCAAAGGTATTATTAGGCTGTGTGGATCATAACAAATTATGGATAATATTGCAAAGAATGGGAATCCCAGGACGCTTAATTGTGTTCATGTGGAACCTGCACTTCGCCCAAGAAGCAATTGTTCAAACAGAACAAGAGGATACTGTGTTGTATAAAATCAGGAAAGGTGTGCATCAGGGATGTACCCTTTCAACATACTTACTCAGTTTGTATGCTGAGCTAGGAAATTGTACTATATGAAGAAGAATGTTGTATCAGGATTGGAGGAAGACTCATTGACAACCTGTGATGTACAGATGACACAATCTTGCTTACTGAAATTGAAGAGGACTTGGAGCATGTACTGATGAAGATCAAAGACTACAGCTTTCAGTATGGATCACATCTTACCATAAAGAAAACAAAAATCTTCACAACTAGACCAATAAGCAACATCATGATAAACAGAGAAAATATTACAGTTGTCAAGGATTTCATTTTACTTGGGTCCACAATCAATGCCCACGGAAGCAACATTAAAAACATCAGATGATTTATTGCATTGGGCAGATCTGCTGCAAAAGACCTCTTTAAAGTGTTAAAAAACAAAGATGTCACTTTGAGGACTAAGGTACACCCAATCTAAGCCAGGATATTTTCAATGGTTTCATAAGCATGCAGAAGCTGGTCAATGAACACAGAAGGCTGAAGAAGAATCGATGTCTTTGAATTATGGCGTTGCTAAAGAACATTGGCTATATCATGGACTGCCTAGAAGCGAGGGTGCAAGACTTTATCTCACATACTTTGGGCATGTTATCAGGAGGGACCTGTCCCTGGAGAAGGACATCGTGCTTGGTAAATTAGATGTTCAGTGAAAAAGAGGAAGACCTCCAATGAGACAGATTGACACAGTGACTGCAACAATGGGCTCAAGCATAAAAACAGTTGTGAGAATGGTGCAGGACCGGGCCATGTTTGGTTATGTTGCACATAGGGTTGCTTTGAGTTGGAACTGACTCAATGACACCTAACAACAGCAACATGCTTGTACAGTATTTTATACTGATAAAAATCAAGAAAAAGGCAAAGATTTTTTTTAACCAAAATAATTAAACCATCCTAATTTTTCCAAAAAAAAAAAAAAATTTTGTTTTTAATTTGTCCAAAGATTCACCTTAACTTCATGAACTTGAATTCTTACATTAAAATATTTTGAAACTATCAGTTTTTGTAAGAATACTTTTTAATCTAAAACTTTTAAATTGTTACAAAGTTTTTTATTTTGGAGATATTATGTTTATGTACCTGAATATTTATCAGGATAAGTCAGTCAGAACAGAGCATTTATAACTTGAAAGACTTTAATTTATTAATAGCCTTCAGAGGTAGGTACATTAATTATGTATTACTCCTTAACAAATTACCCCCAAATTTAACATCTTAAAATATACCTTTATGTCACACAGATTCTGAGGGTATGGAATGCAAGAGGGGTGGTTTGTTCTGTCCAGGATCTCTCATAGGTTTGCAGTCAGGCTGCAGTCTTGGGCTACAGTAATCTCAAAGCTCAACAGTATCTTCCAAACATACTCACATGGTTGTTTGCAGGCCTAAATTCCTCCCTGGCTACTGGCTTCTCCATATCATTTCTCACAACATAGCAGTTTAATTTCCCAGAGCAAATGATCCAAGAGAGAGAGAAAGAGTATAACAGAACAAGCCCAAGACGAAAGACACACTTTTTTTTTTTTTTTAAATAACCTAATTAGGAAGTGCTGTACCATCTGTTCAGTAAAGACGTAGTTTTACCATAAGTAAGGTGGTCTTTGTCCTTAGCTCTGAAGAAATAACACATGGAATAATTGGGGTACCTTGTTCTGGGACTTCCCAGCCACAGCCAGAGGTTTGTGTTGGTGAGTGGAGGTTAACCAGACCAGAAAAGACTCCCTTGGGGGCTCAATCAATATCAATTAACCTCCGGAGACATGATTTAGCCTATCAAACAGGACGGGCCAATAAAAGTATGGAACATTAAAGCTCAGAGAGCTGCCTCATTGCTGAAGGGAGGGTGATGTGCCCTCTCTGAGACATGACAGCTCGGCACTGGGAGCCTTCCCAGACCTGGCCCATGAATCTCTTCCTTATGATGATCTTGATTTATGTCCTTTTACTATAATAAAACCAGTAGCTATAGGTATAATATCTTCTGTAAGTTCTATGAGTTGTTTCAGCAATGTAACAAACCCAATGACGGCATCCTCTTAACTTGTAAGATTTGACCTAACCCAGGTTGCTACGGACAGAGAGAGAAAGAGAGATCTGCATGGGTTGCTAGTGTAAAAATGATAGAGAAGTGGGAAAGCAGAGATACAATTGATCTCTGCCTTTCTGGGAACTGGCTTTATGCTGATTCTCATCCTCAAAGCCATAATCGTACCAATACATCTACCATAGGCTGTTGGTCACACAGACCAACTCTGGTACAGTATGGGAAAGAATGACAAAAGAATGTGAATACAAGGAGGCAGAGACCAGTGGGGGGTCACCCTGGAGGCTGGGTACTACCACAAAGAAAATCATTTCATGCTCAGGAAAAGGTGAAGTATTTTCCTAATCACAGGCACAGAGAAATCAGCACAGACACATAGAGAACTTACAGCTTCAGTTCTAAAACTTTAGTCATAAGACAAAAGTAAACACATAAACTCACCAGTTCAGGTCTCAAGGAGCTTTTATGTATGGAATCCTTGATTGAAGGTTATAAATAAAGCAAGAGAGAAACAACAAAAAGACCAACTTATCTGACTCTGTTTTCTCTGAAGGGGGAATAGATTTTTATCATCCACCTAACAGAGATTATTTAAAGATTGGGGAAAAAACAAACTTCTCAATCATTGCCTCCAAGAAGGGAAAATAGCTTTTTTTTTTTTTTTTTTTTTTTGCATGAACAGCAATAACGACAACAACAACAAAAAACCCACAAAACCAGTATGGAGAAAGAATAAAATCTAGAGAAACAGAGTCAGCAAAAATTTAAGTTGTAATGCTGCTTGGGATCTACTGTAAGCCAATGTTAAGCAACCCATGAGGCATGCTTCTCAAGCAATTAGTTTAATTGACTCTACATCAGCTTCAAGCATTTGAGTGTTTCAGGGAACATCTTTCAAAATGGCTAACGCTTAATTATTAAGAAGTTTAAAAACATATGACTCATAAAAATACAACATGAATACATCACAAATTTTATTCAACTAGGAATATATAGAAGAAACCCTGGTGGTATAGTGGTTAAGCACTTGGCTGCTAACCAAAAGTTTGGTGGTTTGAACTCATTAGTTACTCTACAGGAGGAAGATGTGGCAGTCTGCTTCCATAAAGATTAGAGCCTTGGAAACCCTATGGGGCAATTCTACTTGTCCTACAGGGTCACTATGAATCAGAGTCAACTCAATGACAATGGTTAGGAATTTATAAGAAATTTGATAATGTAAAGTTAAGATAAGATTGCTGCATTATACAAACCATTTATTGCCCTACAAGAAAATAAACTATAATCTTTAGTTACATATTTGTCTATTCCCTTTTATTATCAACAAGAGAAAATTCTGAGATAGTGATGTGATGGAAGGTGGTGGAGTACAAAGCTCTGGGAATTGGTCTCTCCACTGAAACAACTACTGAGCTGACAAGAACTATTAGAATCATTTATTTCATAACTTCGCAATCTAGTCAAAAATTTGCAGCATCCAGGAGAGTGTTTGATGAAGGAAGAGGCTAGTAAATTTCAGTGAATTTGGGTGTTTTGAGTAGCAAATACAATCCTCAAACCCCTAGCCTCACAGCAGGAAGCTATGGGGGACAGAAGCCCATGTTACTAGTGTGGCTTGTTGGTGCCAGGGTGGACAATAAAAACTTTGCCCTCTAAAAATTGAGGTTATGTGTTTTGATCTGCTTGGCAGTCTCTGAAGAACCAGCTCAGAGGCTGTATATTTTCTTAATATGTTCAGTCTAATGCAGCTTTCCAGGTAATGTTTGCAAACAAATTTAAAGGAACAAAACAAAACAAAACAATTTTTTTTTTCCTTTTCTTATTAGGTTCAGGCACTCAAAAAATCTTGGTTAGGTCAGTAGCTGAATGCAGAGATATCAGGACACAGACTTCAGTGGTCAGACACTACAAAGAATATAAAAAAAACCCACACCTGTTGCTTTCAAGCCCTACTGGCTCAGTGGTCAAAGCTCTGGGCTGCTAGCCTAAACGTCTGTTGCCCAAAGTCCACTAGCTGCTCCATGGGAGAAAGATGTGGCAGTCTGCTTCTTCAGCTTATACCAAAACCAAAACTAAACCCAGTGCCGTCGAGTCGATTCCGACTCATAGTGACCCAATAGGACAGAATAGAACTGCCCCACAGGGTTTCCAAGGAGTGCCTGGTGGATTCGAACTGCCAACCCTTTGGTTAGCTGCTGTAGCACTTAACCACTACACTGTATTCTCAAAGAATATAGCCTTTGAGATATAGTTTTGAAAAGGCAATAAGCAAACAAATAGCTAAAGAACTCAACAAGAAACAACAGAAATCTCTGGGAAGGGAGGAGAATTTGATTTCCAGAGTTACCATATTACAACATTAAAATGTCCAGTTCTCAACAGAAAAATCTATAAAGCATACAAAGGAACAGGAAAATATGGCTCATTCATAGACAAAAAGAAACTGACAGAAACCATCTATGATGAAACCCAGACATTGGACCTATTAGAAAAATAGTTCAAATTAACTGTCTTAAATATGTTCAAAGAGCTAAAGGAAAACATGGACAAAGAACAAAAGAAAATTAGGAGAATAATTTATGAGCAAGTAGGGCATATCAACAAAGAGACAGAAATCATAAAAATTCTGGGGATGAAAAATACAGTAGTTGAAATAAAGCAGTGTACTAGAGGCATTCAATAACAGATTTAAGCAGTCAGAAGTAAGAATTAGAAAACTTAAAGGTAGGGTAATTGAAATTACCCCGTCTGTAGAGCAAAAAGAAAAAAGAATGAAAAAAAAAAAGATCAACAGAGTCTAAGGGACCTATGGGGCATCATCAAGCATCCCAACTTATTCATTATGGGCATTTCAGAAAGGGAAGAGAGAGAAGGAAGTAAAGGAATATTTGAAGAAATAATGGCTGAAATTCTGCAAATTTGATGAAAGAAATCAATCCATATATCCAAGAAGCTCAAAGAACTCCAAGTAGGATAAGCTCAGAGATCCATGCTGAGGCACATAATAATCAAACTTTCAAAAGCCACAGACAGAGAATCTTGAAATCAGCAAGGGAGAAGTGATTCATCATGTACAAGAGATCCTCAGCAAGATTAACAGCCAATTGTTCATCAGAAAATATGATGCCCTAAGGCAAAAAATGATATATTTAAGGTCCTGAAAGAAAAACCTGTCAACCAAGAATTCTATTTTTGGCAAAAATTTTCTTCAAAAATAAAGGAAAAATGAAGACATTTTTAGTAGGCTTATCCTACAGGAAATGCTAAAGGTAGTCCTTCAGGCTGAAAAGGATGATAGATGGTAACTGGGAACCTTATGAAGAAATATATCCCTGGTATAAAATTTATATTTATATACATAAATATAAAAGCTAATGTTATTGAATTTTTTATTTGTTACTCCACTTTTTATTTCCTATATAATTTAAGAGACAAATGTATAAAAGAATAATTATAAATCTATGTTGAAAGGCACACAATGCATGAATATGTATTTATGACAATAATTACATAAAAGGGAGGATGGAGTTGTATATGAGCAGTGTTAATGTGTGATATTGAAGCTAATTTGCTATCAATTCAAACCAGATTGTTATAAATTTGGGATATTAGCTGTAATCTCCATGGTAACCACGAGGAAATAACTAAGCATATAAACAGAAAGAGGTAAAGAGGGGGCAAAAACAAGACTAATAGGGCACACCAGCCCAGGGCTAGGAATTGGAAGGTGGGAGGGAACAGGAAAGCTGGTAATAGAGAACCCAGTGTTGAGAAGGGAGAGTGTTGACATGTCGTGGGGCTGTTAAGCAATGTCATAAAACAATATGTATATTAATTGTTTAATGAGAAACTAGTTTGTTTCATAAGCCTTCATCTAAAGTACAATAAAAAAAAAAAGAGGGGGTAAAATGACACACCATGTAAAAGGCAATTAAAAAAAAAGAATACAGCATTGGAGGAATTAAGGAGCAAAAATGATACAAGACATAGAGAAAGCAAATAACAAAATGGGCAAAAGTAAGTCCTGCATTATCAGTAATCATGTTAAATGTAAAGAATGGATTAAAAAAAAGCATAACTCAGTTGTATGTGAAAGAATAGAAAAAGGTATTCCATAAAATGGTAACCAAAAGAGAACTGGGATGGCTATACTCAAATCAGAGAAGTAAGATTTTAAGTCAAAAATTGTTATAAGGGACAAAGAATGAAAGGGTCAATTCATCAAGAAAGTAAAAGAATTATAAACATATACACACAAAACAACAGACCCCCCAAATACATGAAGCAAATAATGACGGAATTGAAGGAAGAAATAGTTCTATAATAGTAGTTGAGACTTCAATGCTTTGCTTTTGATAATGGATATAACAACTAGACAGAGGATCTGTAAGGAAATAGAGAATGTGAACAACACTATAAACCAACTAGGCCTACAGTCATATGCAGAATACTCCAACCAACAACATAAAATGCATGTTCTTCTCAAATGTATGTTCTTTTCCACAATAGACCGTATGTTTTATGGCATAAAATGAACTTCAATAAATTTCAAGTGACTGAAATCATACAGAATGTCTTCTCTGACCACATATACTGAAGCTAGAAATCAATAACACAAGGTAAACTGAAATTTTGCAAATATGTTGAAATTTAATAATAGACTTTTAAACAAAAAATGAGCCAAAGAAAAAAATCATTAGGGAAATAAGAAAATACTTTGAGATTAATGAAAAAGAAAACACAGCATATGAAATTTTATGAGCTGTAGCAACGGCAGTGCTCAGAGGAAAATTTATAGCTCTTCACACTTAAAAAAAAAAAAAAAGAACAACCTTGAATCAACAACCTAACTTTATGCCATAGGGAACTAAAAAAGGAAGAACAAGCTAAACACAAAGACAGCAGAAGGAAGGGAATTATTAAAAAAAAAAAAGATTAGAGTAGAAATAAAATAGAGAAAATGAACAAAAGTCATTTTTGAGATGATTGACAAAATTCCTAGACTTTAAACAGACTAATAAAAAAAGAGAAGATGCAAATAACTAAAATCAGAAATGAAGGTGGGGCAATTACTACCAACCTTTCAGAAATTAAAAGGATTATAAAACATATGAACAAGGGTACACCAGCAAATTAAATAATACAGATGAAATACACAAATTCCTAGAAACACACACATTACTAAAACTGACTCGAAAAGAAATAGGGAATACCAACAGACCTATAACAAAAAAAAGTGATTCAATCAATAATCTATAACTTCCCAAGAAAAAACATATAGGAATAGATGCCTTCACTGGTGAATTCAGCCAAGCATTTAAAGAATTACAGTAGTCACACTCAAACTTTTCCAAAAAAAAAATAGAAAAGGAGGGAATACTTCCTAACAAGGTAAAAGAAGATAAAAACACATGATCATCTCAACAGACACAAGAAAAAAAAAAAGATAAGCTCCAACACCCTTTCATGATAAAAACACTCAACAAACTAGGAATAAAATGAAATTTTCCTAACATGATAAAACACATTTATGGAAAGCCCTCAATTATCATCGTATCTAATGGTGAAAGACTGAAAACTTTCTTCCTAATACCAGAAACAAGACAAAGATTCCAGCTTTCATTACTGCTATCCAAAACTGTACTAGATGTCTTAGCCAGAGGAATTAGGCTGAGAAAAAAACATAAAAGGCATCCAAATTGAAACAGAAACAACAAAATTATCTCTATTTACAGATGACATAATTCAATAAGGAGAAAAAAAATCCACACACACAATAAAAACTACTAGTTAACACATGAGTTCAGTAAAGGTGCAGGATACAAAACCAACATACAAGCAAACAAAACAATAACAACAAAAAAGAGTTGTATTTCTATACCAGCAATGAACAATCCAAAGAGAAAAATTAAGAAAAAATTCCATTTATAACACCATTCAAAAGAGTAATAAACTAGGCATACACTTGCAGCCCTGGTGGCACAGTGGTTAAAAGCCTGACTGCTAACCAAAAGGTCAGCGGTTCAAATACACCTATGGGAAACCCTATGGGATAGTTCTATGCCCTGTGGGGTCGCTATGAGTCAAAATCAACTTGACAGCATTGGGTTTGGTTTTTTTGGTTTAGGCATAAACTTGGTTAAGATGGTAAAAGACTTGTAAACTGAAAACTCCAAAACATTGCTGAAAGAAATGAAAGAAGATCTAATTAATTGGGAAGACATCTTATATTCATGAATTGGAAAACTTAATGTTGTTAAGATGGCAGTATTACCCAAAGTGATCTTCAGATTTGATTCCATCCCTATCAAAACTCCCATGGCCCTTTTTTTTTTTTTCTTTTGAGGAATGGAAAACCAATCCTCAAATTCATATGGAATTGCAAGGAATCCCAAATGACCAAAACAACATTAAAAATGGAAACATATGCATAATGACAAAAGTATATTAGTGTTTACCAGGGGTTGGGGAGAGGAGAATATGGGGAGTTATTGTTTAGGGGTTCTGAGTTTCTTTTCAGAGTAATAAAAAACAGTTGGAAATGAATAGTGGAGATGCTTTCAAGACATGGTGAATATAACGAAAGTCACTGAATTATACAGTTAAACATGGTTAAAATGGCAAATGTTTTGTTATATACATTTCAGCTATTATTACAAAGCTACAGGAATGAAATCTGTGGTACTGGTGCAAGGATATACGTATAGGCCAATAGGAAAGGAGAGCCCAGAAAGGAACCCAAACATTTATGAAAAATTGATTTTTGGCAAGGGTGTAGAGTCCTTTTAATGGGGAAAGAACAGTCTCTCCAACAAATAGTTTTGGGCAAACCTGATAACCACATGAAAAGGAATTGCTTTGACCCATACCCCACTTCATATAAAAACATTAAATCAAAATGGAACAACAACTTAAATCTAAGAGCTAAAACTATAAAACTATTAGAAGAAAACACATAGGTAAGTCTTGAACTCAGATTTATCGATAGACTTTCAAATTTCATGAGCACGGAAGAAAAATAGGTAAGTTAGACTTCATAAAAATTAAAAATCTTTGTTAATCAAAGGACATTATTAAGTGAAAAGACAACCTAAAGAAAGGGAGAAAATAGCAGCTATTTTGTATATGTGTATATATACATATATGTTTATATGTGTGTATATGTGTATACGTATATGTGTATATCAAGAGATTAGTGTCCAGAATATATGACTGAACAACAAAAAGACAAAGAACCTAATTTAAAAATAGGCAGTGAACATGAACAAACATGTATGTATGTGTGTGTATATATATATGTATCTCAAGAGTTTAGTACCCAAAATATATAATTCAACAACAAGAAGACAAAGAACCTAATTTAATGAACATGAATGAACATTTCTACAAAGAAGATACACAAAAAAGATGTTTGATCTAACCAGTCATTAAGAAAATTAAAATAAAAGCCATGATGAGATTTCATTTTGCATTCACTGGGATCTAGGATGGCTATTTTCAAAACCAAAACAAGCATTGGCAAGGATGTGGATCAATAGAAATCCTCATCTACTGCTGCTGGGGATGTAAGATGCAATTACTGTGGAGAACAGTTTAGCAGTTCGTCAAAATGCTAACCATAGAATTACATATACCCCAGCAATTCCACCTGTTGGTATATACCCAAGAGAAATAAAAACAGAGGTCCACACAGAAACTTGTATATGAATGTTTATAGCAGCATTATTCATAATAGCCAATAAGTGCAAGCAACCCACGTGTCCATCAGAGGATGAACGGATAAACAAATTGTGGTGTGTGCGTGTATCACATACAATGGAATATTATTTAGTCATAAAACGGAATATTATTTAGTCATAAAAAGGAATGAAGTACTGATACAACTTGGATGAGCTATGAAAACATTATGCTAAGTGAAAGTAGCCAGACATAAAACATCACATATTGTATGGTACATTTTATATAAAATATCTAGGATAGGCAAATAGAGACAGAAAGTAAATTATTGGTTCCCAGGTGTCTTAAGCTGGGTTCTCTAGAGAAGTAAAACCAGTGAAGCTTCTACATATACATGAATACATGCATTTCATATACATACATACATGCATAACCCAAAAGCCATATATATATTTATATATATATATATATAAAAGGAAATGGAAGGTTCCAAGTCCGTGGGTTAGAGACTTCTCCTGACTCATATAGCTGCAGAGGCTGCCAAATACAAGATCAGAAGGTTAGGCTCACAGGCTATGGAGGCTGAAGAATCCCAAGATAGGCAAGTAAAATGGCAGGTAAGCTGTTAGTTCAAGTCCCAAGAACCGGAGATCATATGAACAGGAACCAGCTGGAGGATCCAGAGCCAGCAAAAGCCCAAGAGCCTTGTCGGTAAGTCCACCTATACTGGATGTGAGCCACGCCCCCAAGAAAATTCTCTTTCAACTGACAGGCTACTCACAGAAGATCCCATCATGAAAGTGATCACATTATATCAGATCTCCTTACGGAGGGGGTTACATCATTATACAACTGCTAAACTACAATACGACTGCCAACCACTGAGAATCATTGCCCAGTGACACTGACGCACAATCTTAACAATCACAACAAGGAATGAGGGAAGAGGAGAATGGCAAATTATTATGTAAAGCATACAGGATGTTCTTCTAGCAGGATGAAAATGTTTTTAAACTAGAGAAAGATGGAGCTTGCACTATATTGTGGAATACTGTTGATTGTACTCTTTAATTTTGTTGTGTGAATTTCACCTCAAAAAAAAAAAATACTGGGACAGCTGCCTGCTGTTAGAGATACGGTATAAGGTTTGGAAATTGAGTCAAGACTAGAAGCACAAGCCAAACTTGTTGTGATGGTTAAGATTGTGTGTCAGTATGGCTGAACCGTGATTCTCAGTGTTTTGGCAATTGTATGATGTTATGATCCCTTGCCTGTTGACATTTGATGTGTAATCATATCATGATAAGACTCCAGGAATTGATAGAATACCAACTGAGATGTTTCAACATATGGATACAGTGCTAGAAGTGCTCACTTGTCTATTCCAAAAAAATCGGAATACAGCTGCCTAGCCAACTGATTGGAAGAAATCCATACTTGTGCACATTTCAAAGAAAGGTTATCCACTAGAATTCAGAAATTATCAAACAATGTCATTAATATTAAACACTAGCAAAATTTTGCTGAAGATCATTCAAAAGTAGTTGTAGCGGTACATCAACAGGGAACCACCAGAAATTCAAGGCATATTCAGAAGAGGACATGGAACAAGGGATATCATTGCTGATGTCAGATGGATCTTGGCTGAAAGAAGAGGATGCCAGAAAGGTGTTTACCTGTGTTTTATTGACTATGCAAAGGCATTAGACAGTGTGGATCATAACAAATTAAGGATAACGTTATGAAGAATGGGAATTCCAGAACACTTAATTGTACTCGTGAGGAACCTGTACATAGATCAAGTGGAGGTCTTTCAAACAGAACAAAGGGATACTGCGTGGTTTAAAATCAGGAAAGATGTGTGTTAGGGAGGTGTTCTTTCAGCATACTTATTCAATTTGTATGCTGAGCAAATAAGCCAAGAAGCTGGACTGTATGAAGAAGAAGGAGGCATCAGGATTTGAGGAAGACTCATTAACAACCTGCAACATGCAGATGAAAAAATTTTGCTTGCTGAAATCAAAGAGGACATGAAGAACCTACTGATGAAGATAAAAGACTATAACCTTCTGTATGGATTATACCTCAACATAAAACAAAAATCCTGGCAATGGGACCAATAAGCCATATCATGATAAATGGACAAAAGACTGAAGTTGTCAAGGATTTCGTTTTACTTGGGTCCTTAATTAACACCCATTGAAGCAGCAGTCAAGGAATCAAATAACGTATTGCATTGGGCAAATCTGCTGCAAAAGGCCTCTTTAAAGTGTTAATAAGGAAAGATGTCAATCTGAGGACTAAGGTGTGCCTGACTCATGCCATGAGTCACCTCATATGCATGCAATCACCTCATAGGCATGCAAAAGAGAGAGAATGAATAAGGAAGACCGAAGAATTGATGTCTTTGAATTGTGGTGTTGGTGAAGAATATTAATATTTAATTCTGAACTACCAGAAGAACGAACAAATCTGTCTTGATAGAAGTACAGCGAGAATACTCATTAGAAGCGAGGATGGTGAGATTTCGTCTGATACTTTGGACATGTTGTCAGGAGGGAACAGGCCCTGGAGAAGGACGTCATGCTTGGTAAGGTAAACAGTCGGCAAAAGAGAGGAAAATCCTCATCAAGATGGATCGACACAGTGGCACAACAATGGGCTCAAGCACAGCAATGGTTGTAAGGATGGTGTAAGACCAGGCAGTCTTTCATTCTGTTGCACATACGGTCGCTATGAGTTGGGACCACCTCAAGAGCACCTAACAATAACAAATATGAAAAATATCTTCAAGTGTTTCTTCATCTCTGAACGAATTGAGTATTACACCAGGTTACAAATAAAAAGAAAGACTGTCAGGGTAGTAATCTTATATTTCTAGAAAAAAAAAAAACTGAAAACGATTGTCACCTAAACTGTTTAAGCAAGTGCCCATGCATATTTTGTTGGATCGCAAAGACACTTTGAAAAGCTTACATTAGAATTGTAAAAATTCTAATGTAAGCCTTAAGTGTGACAATTACTGCTTCATCGTAGCTGTACCTTTAGCGAACTAATGGCTGAAATTTGGCAGTAGTCTACAGAAGGTGATGAGAAGGTGATGTGGCTAAAAAGCAATGACAAAGACTTTTCCCGTGCTGGTTGTAAAAGAAATTTTTAGAGGTATGGTCATTAAATCAACAAAAAACCCATTGCCATCCAGTCGATTTCAACTCGCAGCGACCTTATAGGACACAGTAGAACTGCCCCACAGGGTTTCCAGACAGTGGCTGGTGGATTCAAACTGCCAGCCTTTTGGTTAGCAGCCTGGCCCTTAACCACTTGTACCACCAGGGCTCCATTCATATATCATTAAGTGAAAGTGACATTGTAACTTAAATGAAATATGGAGCAGAGCCATATTTAGTTATTTTAAGCAATAATTCAAAGATAACCCATTGTTACCCACAAAACTTCCTTTATATTTTAAATTCTATGCTAATATTGTTGTAAATCAGCGGTGCTGAGTTAACTTGTCAGAAGGGGAAGAAAGCAAAGAGAAAAAGAATAACATCTGTAATATAAATTATAAAACATTACCACTTGTGGAGTTTAAAGCAAGGGAGATGTTTTCATATAACATAATGCTAAATTCTCTCAACTAATGAACAACATAGGAAAGTTTGAGAAATGGACAGGTACTCTCAAAAAAATCAAGAAGATAACTGTAGTCAAATGAATTTACAAATAACAAGGAGTCATTTCTCCCCTTTAAAAACCTGAGAGTTAACGGAAAATACCAAAAGTATTAAAAAACCAACAATCAACCTGATAAATGACCTGACAATCAAGTAAATGAAAGGCCTTAAGAAGTAAAAATAATGCTGTTAACTTTGGAAGTTGAAACAGTATAGGGAACTGAAGGACTGTTTACATGAAAATATAAATCAAACAGAAGAAAAAAATCTAAAAAAATATAGAGATATAAATGAACACTAAGCTCAACATCAGGTTTTGTCAGCAAAGATTATGTTCTTTTTTTCTAAAAAAAGAATTTTTCATGGACTACAAATACATTTTTTATTCTTCCCCTGACTCAACTGGGCATACCTCTGTTTCCTAAAAATTAAAGAGAATATAAAATGAAAATCAAGCTGCAAGGTATAATGAAAAGCACCTATGACTCATAACTTTTTATTTCCTAAGAGATCTTTCTTTTAAGCTCCAAATCTTCATATTTGATAATGTGCTTGATATTGCTTTTTGAATGACTTAAATGTACCAAAACCACATTTCCAGTCCTCATTCAGGGTTTTCTACATCAGTTAATTATGCTGCTGTCAATTCTGTTATGCAAATTAGGAATCTAAATTTGTTTTTGACAACTAATTCTTTCTTCTTCACCTCTGTTCATCCATCAGCAAAATCCTGTTGAATATACATCTTTTAAATTCTTCCATTCCTCCAACTGCCTCACCACCACCCTGTCCAAACTAACATCAAGGGTTACTGTAATAGCCTCCCAACTGGTCTTCTACATATATTCAGATCCCTCTCCCATATGTTCTCCATCCTCTTACCAGAGTTGTCTTTTTGAAACACAAATATGATCATATCACCATCTCTTTCCTCACCCTTTTGAATCTTCCTTGGTTTCCCATTCCCTTTAAGGCGTAGTCAACTATTGTTGCCATAGAGTACAGATTCTGCATGGTCTCTTCCTTAACTTCCGCTCCAGCTGCATCAGACACAGAGCTACCCCTCACTCTGCCTTCCACAATTACAACAGTGACTCTTGAACGTGATCTCTCCACAAGTGACCACTTTGCTTAGAATGCTCTCTCCTATATTAACCCTCTCACCTCCTGTTACTATCCCTTTCACCTAGTCAACTCTTACAATTCCATGAGATCATAGACAAATCTTATTTCTTCAAGGAAGCCTTCCAAATTACTTATTACATGTTTAGCTCTCCCCCATGCATCTGCTTCACGTTAACACAGTTGCAATTTTGCTTATTAATGTAGACTCTGAACTCCATGAGGAATTAACTTTTTCAACAGTTTTGCTTATTGAATGTTTGTTTTGTTCACCATCGTATCACCTATGCCTAATAGAATGTATAGCACATAGTAGACGCTCAAGAAGTACCCCTTGAGTGTATGATGAATAAATAAAAGAACAATGAGAAAGGAAAGAAGATTTGAGTCCTTGAGCCCAAACTCTCCAGTTACATCTCCTCCACTCCTACTTAATTCTCAGGAACCTCATTCAGCAACTTATTAAATGGGGAAAATCACTTAAAAATCTATATAATTCATTAAATAAAAGCTGTTCGGTGTTAAATTTGATTATTTCCATCGTTCTTTCCAGCTCTTATATTCTTTAATTCTTGGAACTTACTAAAGGAACACCAGTGTAGTATGTATTTAGAAAGGCAATTTTAATACCAATATTCATACTGTAAAACAGGTGACTTCAGAAAATGTTTGGTGGTAACTAAAGCATAAATGCAGATTTAGCAGAAGTCTTTCTACAACAAAATACTAAATACTAACTGTGGTTAAATTTGTGGATGATTTCATTCATAGAGGATCATGTCATGTGTAGCATATGGGCAGGATCATGGTCAACAATTGTTTCAACAAGATATTATCCTATTGTTAAGCCATGTTTATTTCACTTATACCAACATGTATGAGATGATTTAAAATATTTTATTTATATTAAGAACTAAGGCTTTTAAAATTATCCTAAACAAAAGACAAATGACCTTAGTTAAAATATTTTTATATACATTGAGAAAGGTAGCACTTAAAGTTAGTCTAAATAAAGCAATTAAATGTTGTCAAACCAAAAATAATTTACTTGATACACGTTATTGTCAGTCATATTTAGTCTGGGACTGTTTTGTTGTTATTGTTAGTTTTGTTGTTATCGTTAGGTGCCGGCAAGTTGGTTCTGACTCGTAGCGACCTCATCTACAACAGAATGAAACACTGCCCAGCCCTGCACCATGCTCACAACTGTTACGCTTGAGCCCATTGTTGCAGCCACTGAGTCAATCCATCTCTTTGAGGGGCTGTCTTAGATATAAATAATTAAGGGAGAACTACATATAAAAGCTTTTTTGTTAGCTCTAATTTAACTTATAGCTGATGATGCAATTTGATGCTATAAAATGCTAGAAATGGACTTTGAGGTTATTGCAATAGAAGTATTACTTGAGCGCATGCATCCTAAGTGACTACTGGTATTCACGCATATATGCAGTTTATAACTTACCTTGCTTATTCTTGCACAACTGCCAAATCACTAAAGGGAAGCAGATGAATTTGCTTTTTATTTAATCTTCTTTTTCATGTTCTCTAAATACTTTATATATGAAAAGACACTTCTGGAAGTTTTCCTTTACTCATTGTTGCTGTCCCTGATTTTCCCATTAAGCTTTCAATATTTCTCATTTTAACATTCTACTGAGAGGTTTAAAAAATCAACTGAGTCCAGAAGTCTGGGAGAGAAAAAAAAAAGAGAGTTTTATTACTGGTGTTTCACTTGATTCTTACTAGGTTATATCCTGTCAGTAATGAATTCTAAGTGTAATGACTATGTTTTTAAGTAATTAATTTTTTTAAGGAAATTTAAAAAAAAACTGAAAAGAAAAAAAAAATCCAAGAAGATATAGAGAACTAAATCCACATTAAGCTTAAAATCAGATTTTATTTGCAAAGATTCTGTCCCTTTTTTCTAGATAAATAAGTTTTAATGGAATTTTCCCAACGAATACCATATCATTACCTTCTATTTTCCTGATTCTTACATTCTACTAATTTTTCAGTATTTACAGTCTTCCTGTCACAAATTTGACTTTGTTGACTCTCTTTGAGAATTTGTTTCCTTTCATTTAGTCGTTTTGTGTATTGAATAGTTTCATAGAGAATACAATCCTATGGTCCTCACAACCTCTTCTACGTCCAGGAAGTATTTTGAATAAATGCAAATACGCAAAACTGATTCTTCCACATAGGGCCATTTTCTTATACAAAGGACATCATTAACTTCATTGGACATTGAGGTTTATTCTTGCTCCAGGAAAGGAAAGGGCAATTAATAGAAGGTATATAACAATTTTTTTCTGTTTTTTTATGTAAGTTATGAAACAAAAGGCTGGTGGGCCTCCCTTAATCTATATCCACGCTCTTAGGTTGCTTTCTAGATTTCATGTTACTTACATTTAGGACCAAGAACCTTGGTGGTGCAAATGGTTAAAGGACAATATAAATTCTCAAATGGAATGGTTTCATCATTGATTCTTGTTTCCTTCCTAATATTCTTTACAGTGTACACAGACCTAGGTTATTACCACAGATTTTGAAGTGATATTATTCTTGACATTCATTACTAATGAACCCTAGGGTCAGAACATGGTAAGAATTACTCAGAACTGACAAGCGAAGGAGTAGCAGACCCACAGGTCATCTGGCCTCCTTTGTTATTTTACAAAGAGGCATGCTTTAATCTTCTATGCTGGACTGCAGTGTAAAATATTCCAGTAGAAGGAACTCTGCCTCCATCTCATTTTAACTATTTACAACCCCTGACTAAGAGTGGGTAGGGTTACCTACTTTTCGAAGTAACAAAAAGACTTCCTAGCCCCATATGTAATCTAGAAAAGTCTCAGTAGCTCAGCTAGAGAGTTTGGATACCAGCCTAGCCCATGTTAGCAAGAGTCTCAGTGTATTTTCTTGAGTTGGCTCAGTAAAGCCAAACCACTTTGCAAAGCCTCTGGGAAAGAAGGAGGGAACACGGCCAAGGTTTGTCTCTACCCAACTATTAATAAATGCAGATACAGGAGTTATTTTTAAATTATAATATGCAGATCTGTGTTTTAAAAGGAGCCCTGGTGGCTCAGTGGTTAAAGCATTCAACTGCTAACGAAAATGTCGGCGGTTCGAATCCACCAGCCTCTCCTTGGAAACACTATGGGGCAGTTCTACTCTGTCCTACAGGGTTACTATGAGTCAGAAGCAATTTAACAGCAACAGGTTTGGGTTTTTTGTTTGTTTGTTTTTGGCATGCTTTAAAAAAATGAAAGATCAATTTTATAAGAAAAGGTAAATGTCAAAATTGACTTCCAATCAAGATATTATATTGATTTTGTACCCCCACTAAAGATGCATAAAAATATAGGAGAAAGTATTTACAGCAATATGAAAACCACGTAGCAGAGCTTAAAAATAAAAAAATGGAAATTAATAATCAGATAAAAGAAAAAAGAATCCATTGGAATCCTGGAATTAGAAATATGCCTTAGTTCTTTATATCCACACAGGGGAGGGAATTATGGCCACAAGCCTTTACACAGGATAGGATTATAATTAATCTCTCACTAATAAACCAGAATACAAGAAAACAAGCATTTTACTGGAATAAGGGAAAAGAAAACCTGGATTCTCTGTCCTAGTTCCAAAGCAGAATGAGTCAACAACCCATGTCCATTAGTAGCTATACAGTCTGTGTCAGCCATGAGAATGTGACTCACAGACATCCATCTACATGGACTGTAACTGACCAAGGGTCAGGTGACTGCACCCGGAAATCCACAACCATGTTTTCTTGGAGACCCCACCTTCCACTGACTGCTTCCAGCCAGGTGACTGACTACAATGGAGATGCTATACCTGAGAGACAGAACTCCTCTGATGGAAGATTTTGTTTCAAGGAGATACCACTGACTTTGATGAACTTTCCTTAGACTATTTCACAGAGCCATCCATCAAACATTACCTACTTGCCTCAAGATCAAATGTGTATCGTGGTTTGATGGTTCTTACAGACTTTTTGGCTTCCTTCCAATTTTTTCTCTCAAGCATTTCTCTGAATAAAATCTTTGCACATTTAATCCTACCTTGGTGTCTGGAATAACATACATTTTTTTCCTAAAAAATCTTGTCCTTGAGAATGAAGAACACCAAAGCACATAGAAAATATAAGCCCAAGGCAAAGGACCACATAAACCAGACACTCTATCAGCCTGAGACTGGAAAAACTAGATGGTACCCAGCTACCACCAACGACTGCCGTAACAGGGAACACAAAGGAGAAACCCTGATGGAGTAGGAGAAAAGTGGGATGCAGACCTCAAATTCTAGTAAAAAGACCAGACTTAATAGTCTGACTGAGGCTGGAGGGATCCCAGTGGTCATGGCCCCCAGACTCTCTGTTAGCCCAAAATTAAACCATTCTCAAAGCAAACTCTTCAAAGATTAGACTGGACTATAAGACATAAAATGATACTGTTGAGAAGTGTGCCACTTAGTTCAAGTAGACACATGAGACTATGTGGAAAGCTCCTGTCTGGAGGCGAGACTAGAAGGCTGAGGGGGACAGAAGCTGGTTGAATGGACATGGGAAATACACGGTGGAGAGAAGGAGTGTGTTGTCACATTGTAGGGAGAGCAACTAGGGTCATATAACAATGTGTGTATAAGTTTTTGTATGAGAAACTGACTTGAATTGTAAACTTTTACTTAAAGCACAATAAAAAGAAAAGAAAAAAGAGATTATAAAAAGAATCTTGTCCTTGATTTGTGAATGTCTATGGGATCTGAACTCATATAACTCGAATGGTAAAGAAAGTGCAAGACTAGAAACTAATTTTAACAGTAATTTCAGGATTATGGATAACTCCATGCCCATATATTTGACAAATTAAATGAAATAAGCAAAGTCTTTAAAAGATACAACTGGCAAAGCTCTTTCATGAAGACAATCTGAAGTACGATATATTTATTAAAGAAATTAAATTTACGATGAAAAATTTTACAAGTTAAACTCTAGGCTCAGACAGCTTTCTTAGTGAATTCTACCAAACACTTAAGGAGAAATAATAACAAGCCCACACAAGCTCTTCCAGAATATAGAAAAGGAAGGAATACTTCCAAAAAAAACTTTATGAAGTCCTATACCAAATACAGATAAAACATTATAAAAATAGGAAAACAGACTAATATCCAGCATGGACATATATATTTTAAAAAAATCCTCAACAAAGCACTAGCAAAGATAATCAAACAGTATATGAAAAGGATAATACATTGGCTTTCTTACTGAGAATGCAAGGATGGTTTAACATTTGAAAACTAATCAAGCTAATTCACCATATGAACTGATTAAGAAGAAAACTCATATGATAATCTCAATACAGAAAAAGTCTTTGATAAAATTTGATATCCAAGCATTATAAAAATGCCCAGCAAACTGGAAATAGACTGAAACTTCTTCAACCTGATAATACCAAAACAAAAACCAAACTCATTGCCATCAAGTCAATCCCAACTCATAGCCACCCTATAACATAGGGTAGAACTCCCCCCATAGAGTTTCCAAGGAGAGCCTGGCGGATTCAAACTGCCAACCATTTGGTTAACAGCCACAGCATTTAACCGCTACACCACCAGGCTTCCTGATATTTGTTATCTAGAAAAACTTAAGGCAAGAAATGCTTAATGGTGAAAGACTGACTACACAACCCCTAAGAGTGAGAAAAAGGGAAGGATGTCCTCTCATTCTAGCCGGTATAGCAAAGCAAGAATAGAGAGAACAAAGCCATAGAGATTGAAAAGGAAAACAATAAAACTGTCTGTATTTGTAGTTGGCATTATTGTCTACATAAACAATGTAAAAAAAATTAACAGAGAAGCTCCCAGGAAGAATGAGTTAAGCAAGCATTAAAAAAAAAAAAAAAAAAAAAAAAATTTTTTTTTTTTTGCAAAATCAACACAGGCATATCAATTGTATTTCTACATACTCTCAGAAGAAACAATTGTAAGTTGATAATTTTTAAAAACCCCTTTATTGGTAGCACCAAAAGTATGAAATACATAGACACAAATCTTACAAAATCTGTATGCTGAAAACTACAGAACATGAATATGATTATTCAAAGAAGACATTATTAAATTTAGACATATGTAAATTTTTAAGAAATTTGAAAACTCACAAATGTTAGCTAATTCTCCCTAAAGAGATCTTTAGATTCAACACTACTCAAAACTCTTCTAATAAGAATTCTAGTAAGATTTTTTTTGTACATATCCAAAAGCTGAATCTGTAATTTATATGGAAAGGAAAAAAGCTAGAATAGTCAAAATGTTTTCAAAAAGAAGAAGAAAGTTTGAGGTCTAACATTTCCTGACTTCAAGATTTACTATAAAGTGCAGTAATCAAGACAGCGTGGTATTAGAGAAAGGATGGACATATAGATCATTGGAACAAAAAAGAGAGTATAGATATATACCCGCACATGTGTAGTTGATTGATTTTCAGTAAAGGTACAAAGGCAATTCAATGGAGAAAGTATAACCTTCTCAAGAAATGGTGCTGGAACAATTGGATATTTACATGACAAAAAAAGAAAGTCAATCCATAACTCACATCTTTTACAAAAACTAACTTAAAATGGATTACAGACATAATGTAAAATAAGCAATGAACAAGCAAACAAAAAGAACTTAGGATGAAGTCACTGTGATTTTAACTTGGTTAGTTTTGTTAGACATGACACCAAAAGCAAAATGTGAACAGACACTTCATCAAAGAAGCTACGCAGATGGTAAATAAGCACATGAAAAGATGCTCACCATCATTATTCATTATATTCCAAAATGAGACACCTCTACACAGCTGTTAAATTGGAAAAATAAAAATCAAACTAATAACGCCTTGTTCACACAAAAACTTGTACTTGGATATTTATAGCACCATTATTCATAATAGCCCCAAACTGGAAACATCCAAATGATCCTCAGCTTGGGGATGGATAAACAAAGTGTGGTACAGTCATAAGCTGAAATACCAATTGGCAACAAAACGTTAACTACGGAAACATGCAACAACCTGAATGAGTCTCAGGTGCAGTGTTTTAAGTCTAAGAAGCCAGACTCTGAAGGTTATGATGTGATTTCATTTACATGGCACTCTGGAAAAGAGAAAACTACAGGGAGGAATAAGTAATCCGCGGTTGCAATGGATTGAGGGACAGAGGAGAGGCTGAATACAAAGGAATAAGGGGGAAGGTTGGGGAGGTGATGAAACTGTTCTCTGTCTTGGTTGTGATAATGGTTACACAACTGTTTGTGTTTGTTAAACCTCACAAAGTTCCATAGTAAAAATGGAGAATTTCACTCTAAGAAAATCATGCCTAAATAAAATAACACCAAAAGTACATTACAGAAATCCATTTCCCCCCAAATTTAACCCCAGACTGATGAATTTGGAAGGTTTCCAACAGAAGGGAGCTTCCACGACCTTGGATAAAAATAATCCCTGTTTAAAATGCATTTACCAAAAAAGCTACAAGAAAATATTAGAAAATCTACAGGGGGTGAAGACTACCTGGAAGGTGGCACAAGTGGACTTTCTGAATTGATATCGTTGAATAAATAGTAATTATTTTAGGTGCGATAACAACACTGTACTTGTGGGGCAAATCTCTTATGCTATAAATTTGCATGCAACAAGTGCCTTGATGTCTGTAAGTCAATTTCAAATAGCTCAGCAAAATAATATGTGGAGATTAGATAGGTATTTGGTGAACCAGTAGATGATTGATAGATAGATGATTAATAGATGTTAGCTGGATAGAGTAGATAGGTAGGTAGATGCACAGATAGACATAGAAAGCAAGGTAAAGCAAATGCAAGATGTGTTAATAACTAGTTAGTCTAGCTGAAGTATATGTTGGTTTTCATTGTCCAGTCATTTAGTTATTTCTATAGATTTAAAAATGTCAAAAGAAAAAATACGTATCATTATGAGAAACAGTCAAGTCATGCAAAAGACTAAAAGTTTCACCACAAAATATTATAGTCAATAAAACATTTATAAAGTACATTAAGTAAATTTTGAGTGATTTTGAGAACTATTATTTTTAAATTTGTTCATTAGAAAACATCTGCTGAGTAACTCAGAATATTTGGTGGTTCAAATATCACTAGTTTTTTATTATTTCTAGAAATCTCACTACTTAATCTTCACAAACATTCTCCTCACTCCAGATAAGCTATAAATACTTTTTAAATTAAAAGTTTCACAGTAAATGAGAAAATAAAACTATTGCATGCATTCCTTTTAATCTAAATTATAAGAAATATAAAATTAAACTGAAGGAAAAGATTATGAAACTGGTATTTAGACAGCAGTAATTAGACTTAGAGAAATGATCTGACATAAGTGCACACACACACACACATAAAATATATTTCCCTCTGGGGAAATTGAGAATATTTGGCAAAACAGAAAGCCCAGACAGACATTGAGCTCAATGGTGGGAACATATGTTTCCCTCCATCTAAACTGTATTTTTATTCATGGAACCAAAGTTGTGTATTATAGTTTATTTTATTATCTAAACTGACATACAGGCACAACTGTATGGTTAATAAGGCTTTGCAGATACATTCCTCATTTAGCTGGAATAAATCAGGAAAGTCCGGGAACAGCACCCCTGTTGCCTCGTGGAAGAATCATCTGCACCCTTGATTCATAGAAGCCACCTAAGACAAAAATCCAGGGTTTCTCATTACTGCTCTCTGACCTCATTTGGCAAACTTCAGAAGTGAATGACCAAAAACCACCACTGCCGTCGAGTCTATTCCGACTCATAGCGACCCTACAGGACAGAGTAGAACTGAATAGACGTTAAAAATGGTAAACAGTGCTGGAGTGCATTGTGTTGAAAACTGAAAATTCAACCCAGAGGTAGAAATCACAATTCAGTTGAGTTATCTCACTCCTTTAAATTTTCTAGGTGATTTTTTTTTTTTTTTGAAACTTCTTCATATCCATTGCTGCACTGAAAAAGAAAAATGTAACTTCTATGACAAGATGGATATTTAAAAGGCTGTTCCAGAAAATTTTAGACAGAGGATCAACTTTTTAATAAATAAGTAAACACACCATCAAGGCAGCTGATGCACAGACTTCCTGTTGGGTCCACTTCTCATGCCTCTAGTCCAAGCAGCAGACACCAGGCTTTACAGGACAGCCAAGGGAGAAAAATACAGAGATTAAAAAAGAAGAAATATAACAAGAACACAATATACAAACAGAAGTAAGTTTGAGGAGTATTCCACGCACAAGATAAATTGAAGAAAATAAAATGCAAAACAAATGGAACTCGTTTGATGAATTTGTTCTCAGTAAATTGACACCATTACAGAAAACAATAAAAGAACATTTCGAGGTAATGGATAATTTAAAGCTAAAACATAGAAACACTGGCATTTTTGTCGCATAAGTGTGCCTTCGACAACAAAAGAATTACTTTTCTTCACCATGAATTCAAATATTCATTTCTACCATTTTTTTTTCCCCAACATTACCTATCAATAGTAATCAAGAGATTTTTTGACAATATGAGGTATCTTGTCACACCAAGAAAGCAGAATAAAGTGTTTTGGAGACAATAAAAAAGCAACTATGTTTCATTTTCTACATGCACAAGGAAGTCGATCTAAATGCAGAATTATCTTTAAAATATTAAAATGCTACATTGCAGTCAGCTACGGGCAGCATGGGAAATGAAAAAGGGGAACAATGACTTACGATGTGTATTTGAGGAAGAGAAACCAAAACTCACAATGGCGTTGAAAAACAAAAGAAATGACTCTGAATTACAGGGCCAAGACAAATTATCATGCTTCATAGTCTTTGATTAGTATCTTTAGAAATACATATGTATTGTTTTGGTCTCCGGGGAAAGATCTTTCATATTATTATTATTTGAGTATAATTAGAAAATCCAATAATGAGAAGCAAAGACCTTAATTAAAAACTGCATTTAAACATATAAAGTTAGAAAGGCCATTTCTGTGGTTCATTCTGTGTCTATCTGAAACATCAGAACTAAAATGTCCTGCCTCTTAAAGAGAAGTATTTTTAAACATTTTGGTTAAAAAAGAATATTATTAGCTCTTAAAACTAATTAGAGCCTGAAAGCAATAGTGATGAAATCAAGAAATGACGTGCGTATTAAGAGGTACAAATCGTAACACCCGAATCTTTTCAAAGCTAAGCTTATGTAGAGCGTTTAAGCGGTGCTCATTTTTTCAAAAGACTCTACAACAACGCTCAGAATTGTCTAGTATTGTTTATGTCTTTAGACATCCTCAGAAATAGTCATAACCTGCCAAAGCAGTCTCACGTACGCACTATCATGCACATTTCAGGCCATACAATTACTTTCAAATAAAAAACACAACTGCTTGCATGGAAAGTGTGGAAAATGAGGAAATGCCAAAAACTGACAAATGGCCTATCTCTTCAATTAAAGGTGGCTATTTTCCTTGTGGGTTATGGGAGAAAAGTGTATATCCAAAAATATACCATCTAGAATTTAAATTCCTACATAATAAGGACATCTTCCTCAGCTTTCATTTTAGTTTAAAAACCTACCAATCTCTTTTTCAGGTTTACCTCTGAAAAGCAAACATCGATATCCTACAAACGTGTAAGTTTTGACGTTCGGACTTAAGGTTTGATACACTGCCACCTTGTGATAACATAAAGAAAGTTCAAACCTTTTGGGAAATGTATTTGCGCAGAGCTGAAAGAGCTGAAGACTACGTGCAGTTTAACATCGGGCAGGACGCAAGCACTCATTCATCTCAATGAGAAGTGAGCTGGGTGAAGGTCAGGCAGTAGTACTGGGCAGTTCAAATCTGCTCCACTTACATTGTGGCCCTGGGAAAATTACTTAATGTATCAAAGCCTCGGTGCACGTTTCAGTGAAGTGGAAATAATTATATAACGTGCTTCATAGGGCTGTTTCAAGAAATGAGCATAATAAGGATACATTGTTGATCGTAGTACCTGGCATATTATAAAACTTGTTAGTAATTATCCAGTTATTCTGGAAATCTAAGTCAATTATGTATTCTCTACAATATTGCTATAAGTATTCTTTCTCCTTCAGAGAGAAGCAAAAGTAGATGGTTTATGGTGGGGGGGAGGTTAACATTTATAGCTGCTGTTTCAAAATGGAAAGAACACATGAAAAGTCAGGGTCTGAATTTTCTTTATATCATTGAATAGCTCTAAAGTGAGTCAAATGCCAGCGTATTTTCCACCAAATTATCAGTTGTGCTGTTGTCTTGTGTTCTGTTTCATAACTCAAGTACAAAACTTAGTGCCTAGCACATAGTAGGTGCTCAACAAATATTTTTGTAAGATCTGAGTAGCATATTGCCAACCTGCTAGATTTAGTTCAATAGGCACTATATTCAACCACTGAAATAGGTAGCTATGAAAAAATAAATGAATGAGACAGTCTCATAAAGCTCCAGATGAGTGAAGGATAGAGCCACGGATACAACTAATTAGTATACAAGTCAGAAGTGTGTGCAAGCCATAATAGAAGTATAAACAAGGAAAGAAAGAATTAACTCAGAGACCAGAGGGGCTTGAAAAAAGTGTACCCATAAAAAAAGGGGGTAAAATAGCAATACAAAAAAGTAAAGAGAAGTACCCCGTTTCTTTGCTAGACACTTGGCAATATTTTATGGTTAATTTTGCAGTAATGGGGGGTAGTGAATTTGCATAAGCAGAACTAATGACTCCTTAAAAATTCAGTACATAGCTAGTCAAATCTGAGCAGACTTCCAGTTCCCAAATAGTTCTCTCCTTAAAGTGAAAAATTATTCAAAAAGTTTTAGATTAAATTGTGTCTCATTCCTTTATAACTTCTTCAAATGAGTTATTTCAATCTTACATGGTTAAAAGAAGATGCCTTTTCACCAGGGAGCAGGGCAGCTGCTTTTACGTCATCATGCTTAGCAGCATAAAATAAAGAGGAAGAGGCAGCCGGAAACCTTCGTCTGTTTCTGCCACATTGATGAAGAGAACAGTGCCCCGGAGTCAACAGATCTCGCCATAAATGGTTTTTGATAGTGGAGAGAGAAAAACAGACAAGGAGACAGATGAGGAAAGCGTCTAAAGATGTCAGTGAAATTCTCAGCATAACCAAAAAATATCAAGTAGCTGTCAGAGTGCATCGCGATTGATGGTGTAAGACGCAGCTGGATCAATAAAGATTGCTGTGAGGTCACAGTGTGGCTCCCAATTCTACTCTTGGACTTGAAGTGCTGTAAGTCACATCTAAACTGTCCTTAACTAATTCTTCATAGATGTCTTACGCTACATAGGGCAAAATTCCTCCTGAAAGAGAGACCCCACCACGTTGCACCACGTGCAGCATTTTCATCTGTGTCTGCCATGAGGCAGGAGAGAACAGGTAGACAGTGATCCATCCTATACTCTAGACAGCACCCATTTGTCTATCACTGAAATTAGTGATTAGCAGAATATAGCCAATTCAATAGAAGGCACATCCATTATGTATACAAAATGCACAAAATTGCAGAGGGAAATGAAAAACATGTAAATATACACATAACATAATTTTTCTTACTTCTAGGGAGGAGAGAAGTATAATGAAGCAGGAGGGAATGCAAGGGGACAATATAAGGAAAGCAAAGAGATGATGATAGCCAAGCTTTTCTAGGCATTACAGAGAAGTTCATTTCCTAGGGAGCAACAGACATGAACAGTGGGAAAAGATAAAATTCATGCTTCATTCGTTATTCATTAATTTTACAAATATTTCTTGAGTGCCTCATTTGTGCCTGGCAAGGAGCTTACATTCTAATGGGAGTAATTTTTTTTTTAAAGAACAAAGTATAAAAAGACAATTTCACAAAGTGAGAAGCATTAAGAAAAATAAACCAAATAGGATGATGTGACCTTGATATGGTTGAAGTGGACTCCTTGTATCATAGAATTGGGGAATATCTTTCTAAGAAGTAGACGTGTGTTCAGGCCTTGATGACAGATGGAGCCAGACTTGTGGAAATCCGAATGAAGAGTGTTTCAGCCAGAGGAACATAGCCAAACTAAACCTATCTCTGGAGCAATAACCCTTTCCAGGATCCTGATGATGGAGATGAACCATAAGACTGTGTCTGAGAGGCAGAAACGAGACTATGTTGAACCTCAAAGACCATGCGCAGGAGTTTTTATTTTATTCTAAAGTGAAATGAAAAGCCATTGACAGTCTTTAAGTAAACCCAAACCCGTTGCTGTCAAGTTGCTTCCAACTCATGGAGACCCTATAAGACAGAGTAGAACTGCCCCATGTGGTTTCTAAGGAGAGGCTGGTGGATTCGAACTGCCCACTTTTTGGTTAACAGCTGAGCTCTTAACCACTGCACCACCAGATTTTTAAGTAAGAAAGTAGAATTATCAGAATTTTTTTTTTTTTTTTTTTTGATGGGGAAATGGACTGGGAGGGCCCATATGACAAGTTAAAGAGTTTAGGACTTTACTTGTGAACGATAAGCATCTGAGGGGAGAACTAGTCTGCAAATTGAACTTTATCAAGATGGATGGGATACAGACACAAAGCAGAAAGATTCTCATTTGATCTATAGGCACCCCTGGAAAATGCGAGGGGAGTCTCCATTATTTGAACCAAGCCTAATCTTAAGTGTCATCTGGAATACTTAGCAAATGCTTTCCTGTCTTCCTCAAGCTCTTCCCTCAACATGATATCCTCATGGCTCCTCTTGTCCATTTATGAACATTTACCCATCCTTTAAGGCTGGACTCAAATGCGACCACTTATGTGATGTCTTTCTTCGTTGCTCAACACTGCTTCTCACTGTTAATAGCATTTTCTCTCTGCATCTACATGCTTTGAATACATCTCTGTACTATTGATTTTATCTTGCTCTCTATGTTGGCTTTATATGTCTTTTTCCAGAAGATTTTGCTCTTCAAGAAGTGAACATATAGGGTTATATTCACTTTAATACCTTCAGTGCCTAGTACAGTGCCTCCATCATAGGAAGACCTCAGTAAATGTCTGTTGGATGAATGAATGGTAACAGGTCAAATGTCAGGGGCTAAGGTCTGACAGTATGGGAAAGCAACAAATGGTTTCTTCACCATCTGACACTAACACTTCTGAAGACTGGTATGTGTGGTGGATAGATTTCCTCTGGTATCATTGGTTAGGATTTTGACATAGGCTAATTATCTGGGAGTACATAATTCTTATTTTAAGTTTATTATTAACCAGGAGCAGCAAATTGTATCACAAAACCCTGTGCCTACATGTTGTATGACAAACTCATTGAAACAGATATGCAGGTGTACTGTCTCTTTTACTTTCTTCTGCTTATCACAGACCTTGTAGAGCATAGATAAGGCTCCAGTGATACTTGTAAATATTAAATAATACTAAATATTTGTGATAAATTGTTTGTTATGATCTAGTTAAATAGTAACCAACGGATGATACTGTGTAGTAAGAAAACTATTCCTTTCCAATGTGGTTAGGATTATTGTGGTAGACGGAATTATAATATGACCTCAAGATTCCCTCTTTCTGATACATATACCCTGTGTGATGGTTACAGTTGCCTGTCAACTTGGCTGGGCCATGCCTCTCAGTGGTTTGGCAGTTATGATGTAGTGTGGCAGTTATATAATGACATAATCACCTCCATGATGAGATCTTATAGAATGTAATCTACTCCATGATGAGATCTGCTATCAGCAGCCAGTCAGTTGAAAGGGAGTTTCCATGGGGTATGGCCTGCATCCAAATATATGGACATTCTGGCAAAGCCCACTGGCTTTTGCTGTACTCTGGATCCCGCATTCGGCCTGTTATCATTTGAACTCTGGTTCTTGAGACTTGAGCCAGAAGCCTACCAACTAAGCTGCCAATCTTGGTTTCTTTAGCCCCTGCAGCTACATAAGTCACAAGAAGCCTCCACCTTAATGCCTGACCCGCAGGCTTGGGGCTTTCCAACATTTAAAATCACAGGGGCCATTTCCTTGATTTAAATTGGTTCTCAAGTCTGGTTAGTCTTAAAAATGTCCTTGACTCTCCTTCTAGTATTAAAGAAGACGCTGCTAACCTGTGGCATGAAGTGGCAATAGAAACACCCAAAATATCATCACCAGTAGATCAAGTATTGGAGAGAGGTGAGGCTCTGCGTGATCACATGTTTGATTCTTTTCTACAATTTTGTCAGGATGAGAGGTATAGAGAACCTCGTTGGTTGGTCCTACCACTTGGTTGGTCCTACTTTCGCTAGACAAAGTGGTGAAAAAAAAGACATGAGCTTGGTGCTTCAGGGTCAAAGCTCGAGTGTCACACAAACAATCTCAAAGTTGCCACTTGTGCCCTGAAAAAAAAGTCTTATTTCTTGTAGTAACAGAGAGGATATTGCCAAAAACCAGACCCAGAGTCTTATCATAAGAGTGGCTGAATTACAATAGCAATTGAATTCCCAACCTCAAATGGTGTCTGAAGTTAATCTGACGGCATTAACTGGCAAGATATGGGAACATATGGACAGATAATCAGGAAGCTTGGGATACTGAGCCCCTAAGTTCCATTGAATTAGTTCTGCCAACAAAACCATTAGCCCCTCTGCCTCCATTGAATGAGATTAACCCAGCTGGGCTTGAAGAGCCTTTGTCTGAGATATTGCCTTGGGCGGCATCTGAGTCATTGCCTGGGGCAACGCCTGAGGCAGATGCCTTACAAGACATTGCTGAATGTTCTCAAAACACAATCCCACCACCCATTTTTGTTTCTAGACCTAGATCTAGACTTAAGTCCCAACAAGCCCCAAAAGAGGAAGTACAAATTGTGACCCAGGAGTAGGTATGCTATACTCCAAAAAAACTGCTTAACTTTTCTAATAGGTACAAACAGAAGCCTGGGGAATAAGTGCGGGAATGGCTATTAAGGGTGTGGGACAATTGTGCAAGGAATATAAAGTTGGATCACTCTGAGTTTATTGGCTTGGGCCCATTAAGCAGAGATTCTTCATTCAATGTTTCAGCTTGAGGGGTTAGGTAAGGATCTAATAGTTTATTTGGTTGGTTCACTGAAGCATGGATTACACAGTGGCCTACACTAAAACAAGTTGAATGCCAAACCTGCCTTGGTATACTGTAGGAAAGGGTATCCAAAGGCTAAGGGAAATTGGGATGTTAGAGTAGATTTATCAGGCTAGACTCACAGACCCACACATGAAGTGCCATAAGGACACATCTTTTACCACAAAAATGAGGAACAAATTTGTGAAGGGAGCCCAAGCATCCTTGAAAACTGCTGTGATTGCTGTTTTATATAAGCCAGATTTGACAGTGGGAGCTGCTGTAACTAGATTAAGACACCTAATCACAATGAGGTTGATTGGACCCCGTGGTGGTAGAGGCCAAGTGGTGGTACTCAATGGACTACTCAGTGGTTACCATAATGGATAGCAGAGTCAAAGCAGTAATCAAAATAATTTGACTTGTATGGACTTACGGCATTGGTTACTTAGTCATGGTGTCCCTAGGAGTGAAACAGATGGGAAATCTACCAAATATTTACTTGATGAGTTCTAGATCAAGTGAACAGCAGTCTAACTCAAATCACCAGAATACAGAGTCATGGCCCCTCAACTAACTCCCAGATATAAACCAGTCGACAGACCCACAACACCTTGAATGAATGGGAGGTTGGGTCTCCTTGAGAAAGGACCCCACTACACTGCCAAAAATTTATACTGTTAATTTTTCTCCCAGCCTTCCCCAAAGGGATCTACAGTCTTTTATGAGTGACTGTTCACTTGGTAAAAGGAAATAATCAGACTTTTTAGGGATTATTGCATGCTGGTTCTGAACTAACACTAATTCCAGGAGATTCAAAATGTCACTGTGGCCCACCAGTCAGAATGGGGGCATATGGAGGTCAGGTTATTGATGGAGTGTTAGCTTGTGTCTGTCTCTCAGTGGGCCCAGTGGGTCCCTGAATCCATCCTGTAGCAATTTCCCCAGTTCCAGAATGCATAATTGGAATAGACATACTCAGCAACAGGTCGAAACCACACTTTGAATCCCTGACATGTGGACTAAGGGCTGTTATGGTAGGAAAAGCTAAGTGAAAACCATTAGAACTGCCCCTACCTAGGAACATAGTAAGCCAAAAGCAATACTGCATTCCTGAAGGGATTGCAGAGATTACTGCCACAATCAAGGACTTGAAGGATGCAGGGGTAGTGATTCCCACCACATCCCCATTCAACTCGCCTATTTGGTCTGTGCAAAGAATAGATGGATGGAGAATGACAAGAGATTATTGAAAACATAACCAAGTGGTGACTCCAATTGCAGCTGCTGTTCCAGATGTGGTTTCATTGCTTGAGCGAATGTATCTCCTGGTGCCTGGTATGCAGCTATCGATCTGGCTAATGCTTTTTTTCCACACCTGTTTCAAAGGACCATCAGAAGCAGTTTGCCTTCAGCTGGGAGGGCCAGCTGTACACTTTCAGTTGCCTACGTCAGAGCTACACCAAGTCTCTAGCCCTGTGTCATAATTAGGTCTGCAGCGAACTTGATCACCTTTCTCTTTCACAAGATCTCACACTGGTTCATTACACTGATGACATTATGCAACTGGACCTAGTAAGGAAGAAGTGTCAATGACTCTGGAATTACTGGTAAAAAATTTCTGTGCTAGAGGATGGAAAATTAATCCCACAAAAAATTCAGGCGCCTTCCTCCTGAGCGAAATTTTTAGGGGTCTACTGTGCAAGCCGCTCTGCCACTCGGGCCATAGAATCAGGCTTATCCAATGGTGCTTGAAATATCAGCGATAGATAGAGATGATCTTTGTAGTCTTTGGCAAGCCCCCATTGGTGAATCATAGTGCAGATCCTTAAGATTTTGGAGCAAAGCCCCGCCATCTTCTGCAAATAACTACTTTTCTTTTGAGAAACAGCTTTTGGATTGTTGCCGGACCTTAGTAGACACTGAACACTTAACCATGAGCCACCAGGTTTCCATGCAGCCTGAGCTGCCCATCATGAACTGGGTGTTGTCTGACCCATACAGCTTTAAATTTGGATGTGCACAGAAGCAGTCTATCATTAAATGGAAGTGGTATACATGAGATCGGGCTTGAGCAGGAACACTTTCTCTAGGTGTGGATTTGCCTTCCCTGCACACAATGCTTCTGCCAAAGCTATCATCCATGGACTCGCATAATGCCTTATCCACCATCATGGTATCCCACAAAACATTGCCCCGGATCAAAAGACTCACTTTGCAGTAAATGAAGTGGGGTAATGGGCCCATGCTCATGGAATTCACTGGTCCTACCATGCTCCCCAACATCCTAAAGCAGCTGGCTTGACAGAATGATGGAATGACCTCCTAAAGACACCATTACAGCACAAGGTAGGTGGCATTACCTTGTGGGGTTGGGAAAATGTTCTCCAGAAAGCTGTATATGCTCTAAAGCAATATATGGTGCTGTTTCTCCCGTAGTCACGATTCATGGGTCCAGGAATGAAGGGGTAGAAATGGGGGTGGCACAACTATTACCTCTAATGACCCACTAGCAAAATTTTTCTTCATGCCCCCATGACCTTATGCTCTGTGAATCTAGAGGTCTTAGTTCCACAGGGAGGAATGCTCTCACCTGGAGACACATCAGGAATTCCATCAAACTGGAAGTGAAGAATGCCACCTGGCCACTTTGGGCTCCTTATGACTCTGGATCAACAAGCAAAGAAGGGTGTTACCATATTGGCTGGTGAGATTGATCCTGATTATCAAGAGGAAGTTGGATCGATATTACAAGATGGAGGTAAAGAAGAGTATGCCTGGAATGGAGGAGATCCCTTAGGACATCATGTTTTGTAAAGAAGGGGGTCATGGAAAGAGTAAGACCCGCAACAAGATGTATTGACACAATGGCAGCAACAATGGGCTCAAGTATAACAATTGTGGGGACAGCACAGGACCAGTGTTTTGTTCTGTTGTACGTAGGGTCGCTGTGAGTCAGAGCTGAATCAACAGCACCTAACAGCAACAGTAAGAATACACAGTACACAGAACAGCTTTTCTACCAAAAGAGGATGGATAGAATATGAAAGTTTGAGCTTAAAGAAGGGATTTTTGTTACATTTATTTGCTAGGTACTTGATGAAGTTCTAAATTAGAACTCTAATTTCTTCATATGGAAAGTGAGAATAATAATATATGTATTATCTACTTTACGAGGTGGTTGTTATAATAAAATTAAATGACGTGGAAGAACTAAGCTCTGAAACAGTACATGAAACAAAAATATATTTTACATACGTTATATCTTATGCTATACATTATGTTGGAAATATAGATATATACTAAAGAGAATGCAATTATTTTCTCCTCTTGTTTGACACTCGCTGCTGTGCAGCATGCTTCCTGAATGAAACTGTGTGCATGAGTTTGTATGTTTGTGTAGGTGTTGGTCATCTTTTCACAACTAAGAACAGTACAGAGTACTAGCCAATTTCCTCTTCCACTTCATTTAGTCCAGGGGTGGGAAAACTTTTTCTGTAGAGGGTCAGACAGCGTATATTTTAGGTTTTGTGGGCCATACAATCACTGTTGTTCACTGCCTCAACTTTGTTATTGTAACATGAAAGCATCCATTGACAACATGAACGGACGTGACTGTGTTCCAATAAACCTTATTTACAAATACAGGTGGCATGCTGAAGAGCCCTGATGTATCCAAAAGAGCTCTATCTGCGTTCATAAGAACCAACTTCGGTATTTGATAGACTTTTATAGTGTATGTGGTGTCAAAGGCTCTTTATTAACCTCTCAAAACCCTTGTTTTGAGCCCCTCCAATAATCTATGCCAATCAGTAATACTGAGCGAGCATTAAAGCTTCCTTCTGCTCCAGGATAGTCAAGATCTGGGATAAATGAAAGAACTTATATAGAGACGGGGTTTGACGTCAAATCGATTCCAACTCACAGCTACCCTATAGGACAGAGTAGAACTGCCCCATAGGGTTTCCAAGGAGCGCCTGGTAGAGTTGAACTGCTGACCTTTTGGTTAGCAGCCATAGCTCTTAGCCACTGCTCCACCAGGGTTACCAATGGAGACTGAGAAACTATAAATGCCAAGTCCATGAGTGAGGCTCAGGGAAATCAATCAGTGGACCGTTCTCAATACTATGTTTCTTAGCTGAAAAATCCTTACCTACGAGTAATCTTTCTTGGATAAAGGAGCACAGGGCTTATAATAAACCTAAAAAGCAACACTACTTGTAATTTGTAGTACTCAGGAACTTATAAATAGGCTGATTGTCAATGGTCTCATCCACATTTTTCTTCAATCTATAAAACATTCAACTGTCAAGATCTTTATTTATGAAGGAACTTCATATCTACCATGTCTGTTATTAATGGTTTTCTTTCTGCTTTCACATTTTGCACCACACATTTACACAATCTTCTCTTGCTTTAGGAATAGTATAGTAGTCTTCAAAATAGTAAAATTCTCTACCAGTTATAATATGAAAGAACATAAAACTTATCCTTGGCAGAAAAGAAAAAAAAAAGTATCACTGTGAGATGCCTTTACTATCTTTACAACAGCTGCTAAAGGGAGGTCTTGCTTCAAGGACTATGTTAGAGGGTTGGAAAAATTATCTTCTCTAGCTGCGACAGAATGCGCTTGTACTTTCTGACTAACGGGTTAACACAATAGAAACTAATTATTCTGTAGTGTCAGAGGCCACTCACAGTAGAAAGACAGCCTGTGAAAGAGGAGGAAGCTCTTTTTACCTCCCTATTCTGCCCATAGGGTGCTGAGTGGTATGGGCTCACTTAGATTATAGCAAGACTGTTACATCTGAAATGGCTTTAGACTTCTTTAGCATTATCAATAATAGAATTTGATGTGGGATGGAAGCTTTTGATGCACTTGCTCATTTTCTCACCTTTGATTATGCCCTTCTTCATGCAGCTGCTTATTGATCCTACACTCTACTCTTTGGCAACTAGGTGTCTGCAACCTCACCTGCTAATTACATTTGCCGTGGCTCCAAAACAGACCCATGCCAGGAAGACACCTGCAAACTTTGCTTAATGAGCATGTTATGAAGTTATAAATCCCCTTATTCTCACCCTCATTTGCAAGCTTTCTTACCAAATTTAGGTAGGAAGTCTTCCCGTAACTCAGTCTACAGAGACTTTGGAACTTACATTTGCTATATTTAAAGTATGATTGAAAACCTGTTATGTAGACCTATAAATTCAGTTCCTTCAACAAGCATTTCTTGATTACCTACTTTATGTGAAGCACTGTTTTAAGAACAATGGCAGATTCAACTAACAAGATGAATTGTAAGGGGTTAATTACTACGTGTATAAGAGCAATATAACAGAGTAAGGGTGGTAAGGACTATAACTGAGCTATAAGAAAATTCTATGGCTTGTCAAAGACTGAAAATCAATTTAATTAATTCAATTATCAATCTAGAAAATAATTTCAAATCAAGGCAGAAAAGGATATCTTTCCTAACAAATGTTCTTCCTATTCTTTCTTACATATTGTTAATCTAATCATTATCCACTCAGGCGTCCAGGCCTGAAAGTTTGGAATTGCCCTTGTAATGGACGAGTCTAGGATTTAGAATGAGTTCAGACTATGCCTTCTCAAATGACTAGCTATGTGGTTTGAGGCCAGCTGTTTAAACTTTCTAAATTTCAATTATACCGTAAAAATAAAGGGTAATTATTCCTGCTTGTCTTACTGGTTTATGGTGAGGATCAAAAAGGTAATTCGAATGGTCAATTACGTAACCCACATAACTACAAATGTGAGTTGTATCTTTTCAGAGAGAGACAATGGTAACAATATATTAACAATCAGTAATTGTAGATGAAGGGAATGTATGAGTTCTTTGTATTACTCTTCTTAAAATCTTTTTTTTTATTTAAAATTGTTTCAAACCAAAATATGTAAAAATAAACAAAGAAAACCAACTCATTACTGCCTAATTAGGCTTTCTGAACTGGCCTTTTCCCAGCAATTTGGGACCTCTCATGGGGAGGCTGGGATGGTACCCTACCGTATGCATATTTTATAATTCCTTCAGAAGTCTAACTGCTTTCATTTTCAAGGTAAACTGTGAAAAAAAAAATCAGAAGTACAAAACACTTCCAAGTGCCATTCTATAAGCTACATAGGGCCATTTATTTCCCCAGAGACAGCTGAGTCATGAATCTTCAAGCTAAAGAATGAGACATCTCATGTGAAGGACCTCTTCTCTCTCTGTTCACTTTCTCTTGGTGATACAGTGTCATACTTTTATGATCTATACACTGTCAAAGCTCAAATTTATGTATCCATCCTGGACCTCTTCCCTGAACTGAAGACTCATATTTTTGGTGGCTAAAAATTTTAATAACAAGTCAATAAATTTGACTTGTCCAAAACTTAACTCCTGGTCTTCTCCTTAATTAAAAACTGATATTTCAAATATCCCTTCCCAATTTTATTTTTCTCCACAACATTTAAATACAACATCATTTGCTTATATGTTTCTTTATTTCTCTTTCACCCACTGGAAGGGAAACTTCATAGGAGAGAGAGTTTGATCTGTGTTCACGTCTAGTTTCTAGTGCCCAGAACAATGCCTGGCACATTTAACACACTTCAATATTTGTCAAATAAATGAGTATCAGTGGTTCAACATGTTGATTTAATTCACTCTTCAAATGGAAATAAATTCTTGAATCTGAGTGGAAAAGTATTTTAAAATAGAGAGAAGCTGATTTATCAGTGAAGAAGCTGTTACTATTGTATAACATAATATGAAAAAGAGCTGAACTACAGTTATGATTCTGGAAATAAATGTACAGAGTAAAGAAAAGTATAAAATATTGCCTATACTGGGCACCAATTAGATACAGGTATGGGCTGTGAAAAGAGAATTAACAAAAATCATCCACATAAACTAGGCCTAGATGATTGAAAGTCAGTTTTATGTTGCCATTGATGTTAATAAGAACCTTTTAGGAAGAGGCAGTAGGGTCAGGCAAGGAGATAACATTAATTGAGAATATAGGAGGCAGATACCATTTGACAAGCACAATGCTAAGAGTTAAGCAATGTGTGCTTAAGCTCTGATGTTCTTCTACCTAACGATGGCTGGCAAATGTTTAACAACTGGTTCTTCAAAATAATAATAACGAAATATGCAACGCACACACAAACACACGTGTGCATATAACCAAACCTGTTGTTGTCGAGTTGACTTCAACTCATGGTAACTCAGCTGTTACAGAGTAGAACTGCTCTATAGGATTTTCTTGGCTGTAATCTGTACGGAAGCAGGTAACCAGCCCTTTCTTCCTCAGCACAACTGTGGGTTTGAACCACCAAACTTTAGGTTAGCAGCTGATTGCAAACCCTTGCCCCACCCAGGAAACTTGTGCATTTATATAAACACATTTGATTGACATAAAGGCTGGTGAACGCAAACTTACAAATAATAATAAAATATACAGTACTCTTATTGCAAAGTTCATATAGTCAGTTGATTTTCATAGAATGCTTTTGCTGATTTTTGTTAAACTCCTACTCCCATAACTAACCTTTGGTTGCATATGGCAAATTAGTGTTGTTCCTACATGAATACCGACTGATCTGTTCTATTCACGTTCATGAATGAAATGACCTTGAAACAACGAGGGCATGTGTTAGAGTTCACCTTTTCATCAGTGACCTGATGGACTCCTCTCCTGATTAGAAGTGGGTGTCCTCAATTTTTGAGCCATTTCAATGTAGCAGCTACAGGCATGACATTTTAACGTTTAATCTGCTCTGTTAACACTTCTCCCTCACTTTATTAAGTCTGGACAATAAAGTAAACCAATGACAAAATGAAAATGTGGACGGCTGTTGCGAGCAGAACAAAACGTTGCCCAGCTCCGTGCCAGGTTCGTGGCCGTCGGGATATTTGATTCCACTGCAGTAGCTCTTGTGCCAATTCATCTCAACGAGGGTTCGCCTCTTTTGTGTTGGAACAACAAAGTCTACACAATTAAAACAAAATAAATAAAAACAACAAATCGAGCGCTCATTCATAGTGCTTGCGAGTTGTCTAGGCGTGAATCTTCCCACCGTGGCCGACTCTAAGACACCACTGTGGTGCCACGGAAATGGAGCTGCACAGTTGCCCACCATCGTGGAATATGCCTACAGCACGGGTACAGTAGACGTAAATAACGTCAAGGGCATGGGCAGCAGGAAAACATAGTCAAATCTAGTGGCGAGTTGTGAGATATTATTTTCTCTGTGTTTAATATATTTAATAATAAATTTACATAATTTAATTTTTAATAATGACAGCATTTAATGATGGCCTTGGAAAACCCCTGAAAATTTGGCAACCTGTTCTTGAAAGCCAGTTTGAGATAGTTCCAGCACATCACTGTTCCTACCAATTCGGGTTTAATATACTATAACAAAATGTCCTCAAGGCAGGAAATATGTCCAAATCATCACAGCTCATTGCACAGAACTTATTTTTCTTACCATGCAATTTGATATGGTTTATCAGCGCCTTTTGTGGAGGGTTATCTATTAATACAGTAGCTCCTCCACTAGTCTGCAGGCTCCTTGAAGAGAACTACTTCATATCAGACACCACTGTGACCTGAGAACATAAAATAACAAGGGACATACATAGATATTCATTAAGCGTAGAAATGCATTTCTTGCTAAAAACATTAACTTTCCACTCTTAACAGACCCATTTGACGAAACCAAAATTTTTACCCAGGATTACTGCCATTGTAAAAAAAAGAAATTCAATACAAAATAGCTCAAGCAAAAATGATCATTTTTTTTTGCTCAGATAATTGGGAAGGACACCGGGTGGCTCAACTCAGAGTCAAAGAAAGATATGCAGAAAAACCAAGGCTCCAGAACCAATGTTTCCAGAATGTCCTTGGTCCATCTCTGATCTCTGCTTGTCTCATTGTTATCATTACATTTTTAGAAAAAGCAATCTCTGGCATTGTATATACTGAATTTATTGATTCCTTCAATGCATATTTATTTAACTCTTGGTACTGTTTTGTGAATAGCATGATAAAGAAGATAGACACAAAGACACATCCCTGTTCTCCTAGTCAACCTTCTAGTGATGAAAAGACCAATGAATAACCACAATACAATGGAAAAAACATTATGCAAGGGGAAGTCTAGGGAGCTAAAGAGGCACATAGGAAGAGCACCAAATTTAGCTTTAGGAAGTCAGAAAAAGGTTCCACAAGGAGTATTCTCCAAGCTGAGATCAGAAATATGATGAAGAGTTGGCCAGGTCGATTTTGTTAAAGATTAATTTCTATCTTGAATCCATTTTAAGTTCTTCACTCTGGCAAAGCAGAACCCATAATTTTCAGACTCTCCACGAAACTCTAGCCAGGAGAGATAGAAGCAATAAATATGACTAAACTTGAAATAATTTAGATTCATTTTAGCAGGTGGTTCAAGAACTGAATTAACCATTCTGGTCTAAAGAAAAGGAGAAATCTTTCAACTTACTTGTCAAGAGGAGAAGAAATGAAAATGAACGTGCTTGACATTCCTTCTCCTGAACATAAAATCAACTTAAAAGAGCTTAAGTTGGTAATAGTGAAACTTAAAAATTAATTTAACAGGCTTATTCTATGGACATGAAACCTGTTGTTGGAAAGCATTAAACTACTTTCCAAAAAATAAAATATCTCATATTTTTATTTACTAAACACATTTGAAGAAAAGAAGGTTTCTGGAAATCTTAACCTGTGGAGAAGCTGTGTGTTGTTTCCCTAGGAAATTGCGTGCAAAGATTTTTGCTCTACCAAATCAAATAATTCATTTATTCTCTTTGTATGGCATCCCCATCTTCTAGGTCAGAAAGGGGTTGAGATATAAGAGGAAACACTTCTCAGAGAGAGCCTTGAAATTGAATAAGCACCAGCTTATTTGCTCCAGCTGAGGAAAGATTGGAACTTTGACAGAGTTCATTCATGACAGGAATGAAAACCCCACAAGGAGGATTAACCTGTTACGCCAGCAGTTCCATCAAATCATGTAAAAGACACATGTGAGGGAAAAGCAAAACCCAACCACAATTTAACTCAACAAAGGAGATGGATGTTATATATTGAAACTGTGGGAACTGCTGATATTCCCTCATAATTAATAATATCCATGAAACCCAAGTGCATATTCATTGCATGGTATTGGCTGTTACATGTCAGGTGTGGGACTAGCTGCTTGCTATAAAATATTTACTTTAGTCATCAAAACAATGATACAATAAATATTATTATTCCCATTTTTTATAATTAAGGAAACAGTAATACAAAAGAAACCCCCGTCAGCTTCAAAAGAATTAATGTCTCAGCTAGAATTCAATTGTATTTCTTTCTAAATCCAAAGTTTTTTTCATTTTCCCTATACCACACAGGGAAGCCCTGGTGGTGTAGTGGTTAGGTTAAGAGTTTGGCTGGTAACCAAAAGGTCAGCAGTTCCAATCCACCAGGTGCTCCTTGAAACCCTATGGGCCAGTTCTATTCTGTCCTATAGGATCACCACGAGTCAGAATTGACTCGATGGGCTATGGGTTTTTTGGTTTTATACCACACACAGACCTCTTTAAAGTGTCAAAAAACAAAGATATCACTTTAAAGACTAAGGTGTGCCTGACTCAAGCCATGATGTTTTCAATCACCTCATATGCATGAAAAGCTGGGCAATGAATAAGGAAATCAAAGAAGAATTAATGCCTTTGAATTAAGGTGTTGGCAAAGAATGTTGAATATACCACAGACTGCCAAAAGAACGAACAAAGCTGTCCTGGAAGAAGTACAACCAGAATTCTCTTTAGAAGCAAGGAGATGAGATTTCGTCTCACATACTTTGGACATGTAATCAGGAGGGATAAGTCCCTGGAGAAGGACATCATGCTTGGTAAAGTAGAGGGTCAGTGAAAAAGAGGAAAACCCTCGACAAGATGGATTGACGCAGTGGATGTAACAATGGGCTCAAGTGTAGCAACAATTGTTAGGATGGTTCAGGATTGGGCAGTGTTTCATCCTGTTGCACATAGGGTCCCTGTGAGTCAGAACCGACTCGAAAGCACTAACAACAGCGATAACATACCACACATAAAAGAGGCTCATGCATACATAATAATGTTTAAATAACAACATTTTTCTATGAAATATCTCCTTTTTAAAAGTTTTGTGTGTGTGTACTTGTGTGTGTGAATTACCTATAAGTAATAAGTTTCACGGTAATTAGCAGATGGTTGAGAGTTCCTTTGCTAACTCTGTCTAATCCTGTCATCAAACTGAGCATATATAACTGATGTATATCACTATATAAGACATATACAAATAGGAGTTAGTTCTACAGTAGAAAGTTGTAATTCCTGGGCTGACTTTGGATAAGCTGCTCACCTTATCAAAATTTGTGACCAGCAGACCTGCATTTTAAAAGATGCTAAAGAAATTTCTTCCAGTTGTAGAAACATTTCTTATGAAAAGCATAGAAAAGGCCAAATTTCTTTAAAATACATAGAACTATTTCAAGCAAAAGTTATACAATTGCCTCACAGGGCTATAATATATCCAGATGTAATATATATGGCAGCTATAGTACAGTAGATAGAGGCAATAAGTGGGCTAGTATAAGATTGTCTTTTTTTTTCATATGAAGAGATGCACTATTAAGTCTAAGTTGTTGTTGTTGTTGCTAGGTGCTGTCAACTCAGTTCCAACTATAGTGACCCTATGTAAAACAGAACGAAACACTGCCCGGTCCTGCACCATCCTCACAATTGTTGCTATGCTTGAGCCCATTGTTGCAACCACTGTGTCAATCCATCTTGTTGAGGGTCTACCTCTTTTTTGCAGACCCTCTACTTTACCAAGCATGATGTCCTTCTCCAGTGACTGATTCCTACTCAGAATATGTCCAAAGTATGTGAGATGTAGTCTCACCATCCTTGCTTCTAAGGAGCATTCTGGTTGTACTTCTTCCAAGACAGATTTGTTTATTCTTTTGGCAGTCCATGATATATTCAATATTCTTCACCAATGCCACAATTCAAAGGTGTCAATTCTTCTTCGGTCTTCCTTATTCATTGTCCAGCTTTATCATGCATACGAGGTGACTGAAAACACCACGGCTTGGGTCAGGTGCAACTTAGTCCTCAAGGTGACATCTTTGTTCGATGTCTAAGTAGACAGTGAAAAATTAATGAGATATATTTTAACCCACAGTGAAACCACTAAAAATTATGCATAGAGATATAGTTAAGAATTTAACTGATAAATTAGAATGGAAATCTGTAAAAAGTTTGAATTACCCAAAAGAAATCAGAAAAGAAGATTTAGAGAAACAAACAGCAGAAGGGAAAACCAGAGAACAAACAAAATGGTAGACCTAAATCCAAACATTTCAATAATTACATTCAATGTTAATGCACTAAATAGTCCAAATAAAAGGCAGAGATTTTTCAGAATGGAAAATAATACAAAACAAAACAACTACTCTATGCTAACTACAAAAGACACATTTTAAACACAAACTCACAAATAGCTTGGAATATTAGGATGTTTCAACCATTTACATTTAATGTAAATAGTGATATTGCTGGGATTAAGCTGCCATCTTTCTATTTGTTTTCTATTTTTTTCTACCTATTTTTCCTATTTTTGATCTTTTCTTTTTTAATTCCTTCTCTCCTCCCTAACTTGTTTTTGGATTAATCAAATGGTTTTTATAATTCCATTTTATCTCCACTGTCATTCTGGTCTTTTTTATATTTAAAGTTTTTTTCTTCATCAATCTCATGTGTTCCTCTACATTCTTGAACATATGGAGCACATTTATATAGCTGTTTCAACATCAGTGTCTCCTAATTCCATTATTTTATCACTTCTAGGTTTGATGCCATTGATTGATTTTCTCTGGCCTGGTAATTTTTGATTGGATATCAGATATTTTAAATTTTATATTGTTGGTTGCTGGATTTGCTTGCATTTCCTATAAATAGTAATATATTTATTTATTCCATGCAATTAAGTTATTTGGAATCAGTTGGATCCTTTAGAGGCTTGCTTTTAAACTTTGTCAGGGCTAGTCCACAATAGCCTTCCTTTATTCTAGGATTAAGTCTCATTATTAAGACCATGGAGCCTTGTAGGTGCAGTGGTTAAGTGTCTGCTAACCAAAAGGTCAGTAGTTTGAATCTGTCAGCTGTCCTTTGGAAATCTATGGGGCAGTTCTACTCTGTCCTTTTGGGTCACTATGAGTCAGAATCAATTCGACAGCAACAGGTTTTGGTTGTATAAAGACCATACCCTTATGAAGATTCTACCTAATGTCCTGTGTTTTGTAAGGACTTTTCCACATTGGCTAGAGGGAAGATGAACTATTCCCAGCTTCCTGTGAGTTTTAGGAATTGTTCAGCTTGCTCCTTTCTGGTGAGCCTTTTCCTGACCTGTGGTAATTTCCTCTAACGCATGCACAGACCTAAACTCAACCAGAAATTTCAAAGGTTACCCAATAGGCATCTCAGGAGCCCTGTCTCTCTGCAGCTCTTCCCTCCCTTGTATTTTGCTCCACAAGTACCATTTTTACCTCCTAAGTTCCAATCTCTCCTACTTAGTGATAATTTGGGGGTATGTTTGGGATTGATACATAAAAAGTAATAAAAGCCTATATGGTGAATATGAAGAGGAAAAGTTTCCTGAAGAGTTGGAGAGAAAACGGCTTTACATGAAATAAATTACTTTCTATGTAAAAAAAACAAAAACACTTTAAAATTCCAACATTATATTTTAATAAGATATAAGACAAGAATCACCCTTATCAAAAAAAAAAAATCTGAAATGACAAGAGCAGAGATGAAATGCAGAAAATATAATTAGTAATGTGAAATGTAAATGAAAAAGAAGCCCCCCAAATAGGAAAATGTTAAAGAGATTGAATATATGGTAGAGAAAGAAGACTTATTGTGACAGAGACTAGACAGTTTTGTTATGGCCACACAGCTAGAATACACTTCCTTGTCATTAGTCTGGCCTTGTGACTGGGTTCTAGCCAGTAGATATAATCCATATAATATGTCGTCTATATAAACCTCCCACATGTGATCGTTCATGTTCCTTCCCTTACCTCCAGTCACAGGCTGATGCCCAGGATGAACTTAGCATCCACATGCTGAAGATGGGTGAGCCTTCTTCAGCTTTGGTCCGTAAATAACTGTGTAGGGCAGGGGCTCTCAGCCCACACCCCAGCAACATAAAAATTCTCTGAACTGTTTCTATAAGCAAAAAATACACTTCTGTCATATATGAGCAAATACATAATTGGTTTGCTTGTTACAGCACCTAGCATTGCTTTACAGGTATGGGGAATAATACGTCACAGATATTCAGTCTATAAATTACACGTATTTTCAAAGAAGAAAAACAGAGCAAACTGTGTAAACATAATCACCTATACTGTAAGAAAATTAAAAAAAGAAAGTTCATTCTAATCTAAAAATGCAGGAATATAGAGATCAAAATTTTTACAAAACCCCACGAAAAATAATACTACTATAAAAGATTACACGTACATGCACACACACACACACAAACATACTTTAATCCGTATGTGTATTTATTTTGGGGGCTATATCTCTAGTCATAAAGCTGCTGGTCCATAGGTTATGTGGATATTCAGTTACAGTAGTTACTACCTGTCTCAGTTACCTAGTGCTGTCCTAACAGAGACATCACAAGTGCGTGGCTTTAAAGAACAGAGATTTATTTTCTCACAGCTCTGGAGGTTAAAAGTCCAAATCAGAGTCTCAACCATGTGGAATTCTTATGATTGTCAGAGAGGTGATGGCCTCTTACCTAGTTTCTGGCTACTTGGCATTCCTTGGCATCTGTCTTTCCCCTGTGTCTGTCTCTGTGTCTATTCAGCTGTTTTTATAACTCAGAAGTGATCAGATCCACCCTAATCTCATTAAGATAGCAAGAGAAAACCCCTATTTCCATGCAGGATCATATTTACAGACACAGGGCTTAAGATTTCAACACATTTAATCCATAACACTACCAAAAAACTTGTCAAGGTACTACATTTTTGCCCAAATGACATACACCTTCTACATTTGTTTGCCAATCACATCTTCCCCCAGCAAGGTATTTTTGCAAGCACACTATGCTAATTTTTTTACAGCAACATTTTTTTTTTTTTAATTGGTATGGTGGTGGCACTTACAAAAATACCTAGGGAGAGGGTGCAGCTGGCAAACAAACATAGAAGGTGTGCATTATTTGTGTCAAAATATGATAATTGTAGCAATTCTGATTCCCACCAATAAAAAGAATTCCAGTTGTTCTACATTCTTGCCCAACAAGGCTTTAGTCAGACTTCTTAATTCTAACTAGCTAGGAAGTTAGTGTTATCTGACTGTGGTTACAAGTTGAAATATTAGAAGAATAATGAGGTTGAAGAGTTCAGCTGCTAACCAAAATGCCAACAGTTCGAATCCACCAGCTACTCCTTGGAAATTCTATACGGCAATTCCATTCTGTCCTATAGGGTTGCTATGAGCTGGAATCAAGTGGATGGCAATGAGGTTTTTTTTGGGGGGGGAGGGGGGCTTTAATAAGCTTGAGCATATTTTCATGTCTGTATTGGCCCAATAGACATCATCTTTTGCAAAGTGCTATACAAGCCTTTTTCACATTTTTCTATTTGGTTGTCTTTTTTTTTTTTTCTTTAAATAGATTTGGGAAATTTCTTTTTATATTATTTATATATTTATAGAGTATATGTATTAAAAATAACTTCTGGAGGTCGGTTTTTCATTCTTTTAATGGTATTTTTTTTTTTAATTAAAAGAAGTTTTGCAAAACTGAACTTGACTACTAACTGAAAGGTTGGCAATTTGAACAGATAATAAGAAGATTGGGGCGGTGGAATACTCCATGCCCAAATAGGATAAAAAACAAACAAACAAGAAAGATGACACAGAATCAATTCTGACTCATGACTACCCCATATTTTACAGAGCAGAACTGCTCCGTAGGGTTGTTTTAGCTGTAATCTCTCAGAAGCAGGTCACTAGGCCTTTCTTCTTCTGCAGCAGTGGTGGGTGGGTGCGAACCGCCAAATTAGTAGTTGAGTGCAAAATGCTTGTACCACCCAGAGATCTACCCAAACAGGGGAAGGCTCTGATATATGGAGGTCTCTATTGACCTTTAGACCACACAGCAATATCTCTCATTAACTATATCCAGGATGCTGAAAATTTTTTTTTTTTTTTTTTTTTTTAATAATGAGTCCTCTGGGGAATGATTCCTTCATCTATGCCTGTTTCTCTCTGGTCTCACCACAAGTGGGTGATTAAAAGTATTGTTTCAATTGCAAGGAAGAACTCAAATTTTAATATCACAGATGGAGGTTGATCTGGGAGAGACTAGATCTGGTAAATTTATAAACACCTTTTAAGCTTTGAGCTCCCCCACCATATCATGAACTGTATGTGACATAAAGCTAACTGTATGTGAAAACATAAAGCCATCACCAAGAACCTGAATAAAAACAATGCCAGTGTCAAGAGACAAATCAGGTACCTGATTAAACTTAAGCCTTACAAAGAGAATGATCCCTCCCAGACAACCCTGAGTGGTAGGAAAGGTGAAGTGATGTTAGAGTTAATCATATGGGGACTACAAAATTAAAGGTGTTGTTGTTAAGTGCCATTGAACCAGTTCTGATTCAAAGCGACCTCGAGTACAACAGAATGAGACATCGCCCAGTCCTGCGTCATCTTCACAATTGTTGCTATGTTTGAGCCCATTGTTGCAGCCACTGTCAATCCATCTCATCCAGGGTCTTCCTCTCTTTCACTGACCTTCTGCTATACCAAGTATGATGTCTTTCTCTAGGGAGTGGTCCCTCCTGGTAACATGTCCAAAGCATGTGAGACAAAGTCTCACCAACCTCACCCCTAAGAAGCATTCTGTCTTTATTTCTTCCAAGATAGATTTTTTTTCATTCTTCTGACAGCCCACGGTAAGTGAAGCCAAAGTATGTAAGCGTAACTAAAGGTGACGGGACAAAATCAAAAGGTGACGGGACAAAATCAAAGAGGAAGGTATAAAAATTAGAAAAGTACAAGCTCAAGTGAATGAAATATATATGATTCTCAAGAACCAAAGGAGGAATTATAAAAAGAAAGGGGAGAAGAAAATATAGTCATGTAGAGAATTAAATAGGAGTCCCTGGGTGGTGCAAACGGTTAAGCACTCTACTACCGGCTGAAAGATTGGCTATTCGAACCCACCCAGAGGTACCTTGAAGGACAGGCCTAGGATCTGCTTCCAAAAGATCACAGCCTTGAAAGCCCTATGGATATTTTCTGGGGTTTGAAAAGCTTGCAAGTGTCCATCCAAGGTACAACTGGTCTCTATTCGCCAGAAGCAGCAGAGGAAGAAGGAGAGTCAGGAAGAGGAGGAGGAAATGGAATGTGTGGCTAATTGCTTCCGTGAACAACTGCCTCCTTTGGCATGAGACCAGGAGAACTGAATGGTGCCCGGCTACCAGTACTGAACATTTTGATCATAATTTTATAGAAGAATCCTGATAAAAATGGGGAACATGCAAAATAGATTTTCAAATTCTCATGGACTCCAGGCATCCTGGAGCTGTGGGGGCTGAATGAACCCCTGAAACTACTGCCCTGAAAAAAAAACTGAGATAGTCTTTAAAACTTAAACCAAAAATATCCCCTGAGGTCTTCTTAAAACCAAGCAAGAGTTTAGCCTGACTAGTAAAAAATGTCTGTCTTAAGCATTACATTCTTTTAAGAACTATCTATATATGGGATCAAATGGATAACATTTACTTGAAAAATTAGATAGGAACCTTAGGGGGCAATGAGTTTATGTTAATGGAGAAGTAACAGCTCAGAAAAGGAGGGTGTGAATGGTTGCACAACTCAAATGTAATCAATGTCACTGAACTGTATGTGTAGAAACAATTGAATTGGTATATGTTTTGCTGTGTATATTCTCAACAACAACAAAATGAATGAAACAAACAAACAAAAACTCCCTACAGAATGCAGTTTTACTCTGCAAACACTGGGTCACCTTGGGTTGGAATCACCTTGATGGCAACTAACAACAATAACTCCTGTAATAAAAAACTTGGACCTAATGGTAAATGGATTGAACAAATCTTTAGTCTAATGAGAGTTTCCGAAACTAGTCTCTGGCCAAAATATCTCTCTAATGTGCTGACTTGACGTTTTTTATTTCCTAAAAATCATAATTTAATTTGTCTATTTTAAAATTTTCTCATGTGGGTCACACTTCCATGCTAGAAGTCCACTGTGCCTCAGAAACGACACTTTTGTGGCAGTTTTGCTACAATTCTAATACTAATATAATTATGGAAAATTTATTGTGATAAATGGTATATGAGATATACAATTAAAAAGTATTGTTATGGCACACAGAGAGATTTTTACTCAGCGGGGAAAATAGAAAAGTCTTCATGGGGGATTAACATATGCCGTAAATTTTAGTAGGTTCAAGGCAAATGGAAATGGAAAAAAGGATGTTCAGAGTCCCAAGAAAAGCATTTTAGTCAAATGAACAACGCAGACCACAGTCCTGTGGTGGGAGGATGCCTGGCACCATGAGGAGGTGAAAGAAGGCCCATGTGGCTGGAATGCAGACACAGGACATGATAAGGCTGAAAAGGTAGACAGGCTTCACATCATGCCGGGCCTCATAAAAATGATGTAAAATAGCCTCCACGTGGCCTAAGACCAATGAAAAGACATTCATGGATTTTAAAGAAGGGTTGGCAGTCTATTCATATGTATGTTTTGAAAATATCATGTAATATAAAAAAGTAAATGTGAAGTAGAAAACAGGAGGGAATTAAGAGTGAACTACTAGACCTACTAGAAAGGGCAAAGCAAATTACATATGCAATTTAATTATGCAATAATTATCTGAATATGTACCATAAACACATCATATGCTAAATGCTATCAGAGTTACAAAAGAAGAGTAATAGTTACAAGTATAGATGTAGATATATGCATAGATAACCAAAAACCAAACCTTTTACTGTCGGGCCAATTCCAACTTATAGTGACCCTGTAGGACAGAGTAGAACTGCCCCACAGGTTTTCCAAGGAGTGCCTGGTGGATTTGAACTGCCGACATTTTGCTTAGCAGCCTAACTCTTAACCACCATTAAGATATGTATAAACAGATAGACACAAATGGACTCTCAAATAACTTATACAAAACAAATATTTAAAATGATATGTCTGTGGATTAAATGAAAAAAAAGAGTGGTACAAGTAATAAAAGTTATACGAATACAGTGGAAGTGAATAACAAAGGGTGCTACAATGTTTGGGCAATGCTTTATAAAAGGAAAGCCAAATGTTCCAGTTATCTATTGCTGTATACCAAGCCACGTAGAACAATAGCAATCATTTATTTTGCTCATGATTCTGCAATTTGGGCGTGGCTCAAAAGCCTGGCTTACATCTGCAGAATCAGCTAGGGAGGGTCCACTGAGGCTGGAAAATCAATTTCTGTGATAGCTTAATCACATTGCTGGCAAGTTGGTGCTCACTGTCAGCTGAAATATCAGCTAGGGTGTTGGTCAGTGGCCTCGGCTCCTCCCCTAATGAATCTCCACACGTGGTCACTTGGTCTTCCAAACTGCATGTTGCTCCTAGAATAGTCAGTCTTTCTCAGTGGTGGCTTAGGGGTCCAAGAGCAAGTATTCCAAATATTTCAGCTCTAAAGCCTGGCCAGATGGAATACACAGGAATCAAATCAACTGCATCTGTGGAAAGAGACAATGGAAAAGCTCAATATCATCAGTCAGAACAAGGTCAGGGATCAACTGTGGAACAGACCATCAATTGCTCATATGCAAGTTCAAGTTGAAGCTGAAGAAGATTAAAACAAGTCTACAAGAGCCAAAGTATCAACTGGAGTATATCCCACCTGAATTTAGAGACCATCTCAAGCAGCCATTTAAGATGCATCAATCGGTTTCAACCCACCTGGATCAAAGGAGAATGAAGAACGCCAAGGACACAAGGCAATTACAAGCCCAAGAGACAGAAAGGGCCACATGAACCAGCAACTACATCATCCTGAGACCAGAAGAACTAGATGGTGCCCGGCCACAACCGATTACTGCCCTGACGGGGAACACAACAGAGAACCCCTGAGGGAGAAGGAGAGCAGTGGGATGCAGACCCCAAATTCTCATAAAAAGACCACACTTAATGGTCTGACTGAGACTAGAAGGACCCTGGAGGTCATGGTCCCCAGACCTTCTGTTGCCCTAGGACAGGAACCATTCCCGAAGCCAACTCTTCAGACATGGATTGGACTGGACAATGGGTTGGAGAGGGATGCTGGTGAGGAGTGAGCTTCTTGGATCAGGTTTACACTTGAGACTATGTTGGCAACTCCTGCCTGGAGGAGAGATGAGAGGGTGGAGGGGGTTAGAAGATGGCAAAATGGACACGAAAAGAGAGAGTGGAGGGAGAAAGCAGGCTGTCTCATTAGAGGGAGCGTAATTGGGAGTGTGTAGCAAGGTGTATATGGGTTTTTGTGTGAGAGACTGACTTGATTTGTAAACTTTCACTTAAAGCACAATAAAAATTATTAAAAAAAAAAAAAAAAAAGAATAGGTTTGATGCGTTGAACACTAATGACTGAAGACCAGACGAGTTTTGGAATGACATCAAGGATATCATACAGGAAGAAAGCAAGATGTCATTAAAAAGTCAGGAAAGAAAGAAAAGACCAAAACTGACGTCAGAAGAGACTCTGAAAATTTCTCTTAAATGTAGCGTACCTAAAGTGAAAGGAAGAAATGATGGCCAGAAGATTTAAAAGGGCGGCTCAAGAAAACAAAGTAAAGTATTATAATGAAATGTGCAAAGACTTGGAGATAGAAAACCAAAAGGGAAGAGCACGCCCAGCATTTCTCAAGCTGAAAGAGCTGAAGAAAAAATTCAAGCCTCGAGTTGCAATATTGAAGGATTCTACAGGAAAAATAGTGAAAGACACAGGAAGCATCAAAAAAAGATGGAAGGGATACACAGTCACTGTACCAAAAAGAACTGGTCAATGTTTAACTATTTCAGGAGGTAGCATATGATCAAGAACTAATGGTACTGAAGGAAGAGGTCCAAGTTGCACTGAAGGCATTGGACAAAAACAGGCCCCAGGAATTGATAGGATACCCATTAAGGTGTTTCAACAAATGGATGCAGCATTGGAAGTGCTCACTCATCTATGCCAAGAAATTTGGAAGGGGGTTACCTGCCTAACTGACTGGAAGAGATCCATATTTGTACCCATTCCAAAGAAAGGTGATCCAACAGAATGCAAGTTATCGAACAATATCATTAATATCGCACACAAGTAAAATTTTGCTGAAGATAATTTAAAGTGATTGCAGCAGTACCTCCACAGGGAACTGTCACAAATTCCAGCCAGCTTCAGAAGAGGCATGAATCAAGGGATATCACTGCTGATGTCAGATGCATCTTGGCTGAAAGCAGAGAATACCAGAAAGATGTTTACCCGTGTTTTACTGACTGTGCAAAGACATTGGGCTGTATGGATCATAACAAATTATAGATAACATTGCAAAGAATGGGAATTCTGGAACACTTAATTGTGTTCGTGAGGAACCTGTGCATAGATCAATAGGCAGTAGTTCGAACAGAATGAGGGAATACTACATCATTTTAAGTCAGGAAAGGTGTGCCTCAGGGTTGTATCTTTTCACCATACTTATTCAATCTGTATGCTGAGTAAATAATCCAAAAAGCTGGACTACATGAAGAAGAAAAGGGCGTTAGGATTGGAGGAAGACTTGCTAACAACCTATGATATGCAGATGACACAACCTTGCTTGCTGAAAGTGAAGAGGATTTGAAGCACTTACTGATGAAGATCAAAGACCACAGCCTTCAGCATGGATTACATCTCAACACAAAGAAAACAAAATCCTCACAACTGGACCAATAAGCACCATCACGATAAAAGGAGAAAAGATTGAAGTTACCAAGGATTTCATTTTACTTGGATCCACAATCAACACCCACGGAAACAGTAGTAATCAAAAGACGCATTGCATTAGGCAAATCTGCAGGAAAAGGCCTCTTTAAAGTGTTAAAAAGCAAAAACGTCACTTTAAGGACTAAGGTGCACCTGATCCAAGCCACAGTATTTTCAGTCGCCTCATATGCACATGAAAGCTGCACGATAAATAAGGAAAACTGAAGAAGAATTGATGCCTTTGAATCGCAGTGTAGGTGAAGAATATTGAATATATCATGGACTGCCGAAAGAACAAACAAATCTGTCTTGGAAGAAAGCCAGCCCCAACACTCATTAGAAGCAAGAATGGCAAGACTTCGTCTCATCTATTTTGGACATGTTATCAGGAGGGACCCGTCCCTGGAGAAGGACATCATGCTTGACAAAGTAGAGTATCAGCAAAAAAGAGGAAGACCTTCAACGAAATGAATGACACAGTGGCTGCAACAAAGTGCTCAAACATAACAAGGATTGTGAGGATGGTGAAGGACTGGGCAGGGTTTCATTCTGTTGTACATAGGGTTGCTGTGAGTTGAAACCTCCTCGATGCCACCTAACAACAACAAAGCCTGGCCCAGAAATTGGAGCAGTATTGTTCTGTCATATTCTATTGGTCAAACATTTATAGACCCCACCTCCAATTCAAAGGGAAGGAAGCAAGCCACATCTCTCAATGGGAAGAGTAGCAGAGTTTGCAAGCATTTGTAATCTACCACAGGAAAATATAGAGTGGAATGTAAAAAGTATTCAAGGTGAAGGGCATAGAAGTTAAATGCTACAAAAAAAAAAAAAAACCTTTTGCCATCAAGTTGATTCCGACTCATAGTAACACTACAGGACAGAGTAGAACTGCCCCATTGGGTTTCTGGTTGCTGTAACTAGTAATAATGGTAATAACTGAGTTCCACTGAGCAACCAAAAATGTGGCAGTCACTACAATTTTCTTTGTAGAATTATACAATTTATTCCTCACAACGATTCAGAGGTGGAAATTATTATCATTGTCATTTTACCAATGAGTACACTACAGATTAGATAGAAGAATGTACTTGTCCAGTGCCACAGATGTGGTAAGGAGGACCGCCCTGGTCTAAAATGAGGATCTGACTTAGAGTTCTGCTGAGTTAGTCCCTGTGACATGCTACCGATTGGTTAAAGTAGAACAGAACATTGAAATCTTTTGTGATACAGGCAAATATTTTCATCTATCAGTTATGTATTTATAGAGAAATTACTGCATTTCTCAACACTTTTGAAAATAACAAGACTTTTCTCCGTGTAGAAATAGCCTCTGACAATTTCATTTTTTAATATAAAGAATCTTATTGAATTGAACATATCAGTTCATTGAATTGGAAATATAAGCTTATAACCATCGTTGATATAACAATAATATCATTAAGAATCTATATTTTAATTTCATATTTTCATCAAAACAATCAGTTGTTGAGTTTAACTTATATTTAGTATTAATGTTCATGTCATTTTAACGTTTTTCAAGTACAAATTAAACTTGGCACAGAAGAACAGGTTGTCTTAACTCTTCCTCACTATTAACTGAATAACAAATCTTGTAACTTCCTCAGAAATAGTAAAATTTTGGAGAGTTTTTTGTTTTAATTATGAGCAAAGTAGAAAAACAAATCAAGTGAGAATAACAAAAATATTCTTTTTAAAATATATTTTATAGTGTTTGAATTGCATATTCTTAACATACATAGCATTATTTAACTGTTGGCCAAATGTGAGATGAAAACTGAATATGTTCCTCATGGTGATCACAACTCACTTTTTTGTTGTCTTTACCATACTGGCTTTTCTGAGGAACCCTAATAAGTAAATCCACATTTAATGCATAGATTTATACAATTTTATAAACTTTTATAATTGTATAAATAAATTTGTACAATTTTAGACTAAGCTTCGTATTCTATTGTATTGGGGGCTATTGAAACACCTTATGATTTATTTCAGAGGATAGGGATTTTTAATGGGGAATTCATCAGCCTTGTGCTTATTCACACTATGTACTTGATATGCCTTGTAACATTAATATTTTGTAATTAAGTGGTACCTCCAACTCTGAGAAAAATCATATTACCTAGGCAATCCTCAGAATGCTCACGGGAGCCAGCTTACTGATAAGTATAATCTTTCCATCTCTAAAAAAAAAGAACAGAGAATTTAAACTATTTAGCGAAGATGGCGACTAATACCTCTTCTGTTCTTAGAACATCAAATGAGCTATTCCAAGAGTTAGAAAAAAAAACCTTCAGGATGGTTTAGGAACCAATTCTACTAATGAAAATTTGAGAGTCTACTCAGACCCTCCATCGGGCTACCTGAAGTTGAAGAATTCATGCAAAATCCAGTCTGAGAAGGACTCGCTGTCAAGCGAGAACTTGGACGCCTCTAGCGGTAAGGGAAGAGTGCTCTTAGCTAACAGTCATTTACCTTCTGAATGTATCTCTTACTGATAGCCCTTGGTGAGCATGAGCTCCTTTCCATGTACCTTCCTCCTCTTTTTAAAGAACCAGTATTCAAACTTATAGAAAAAAAACTTTCCCACATGGGAAACCTGTGGGTTCCAACACAACTAACTCCCCAGACCACTGCAGTGGCCTTGCTGAGACTGAACGGAGCCACAATGAAGAGGACAATGGATATTAACGAATAACTTGAGAAAGGGAACTTGGTCTGAACCCGTTTTGAAAGCCCTTACGAAGGGTTATTAGTGGTCATATCTGTCCAGCTATAAGCACAGTGCTGTAACAGCTTAATATATCCCTGGTCCCAGTGGAGCCTTTGGTACTTGCCACTTTGGGGAAATGCAGTAGAAATCTCTATATTGTTGTTGTGTATTTCCCCACCCCCAAAAGATCACACACAATATGTAGTCATCTAAATTTGGTAGAGACTAGGTAGCCATAAAAAAAAAGAAAAAAGAAAAGAAAAAATTTTTTTTTCTTTTTTATTTATGGCTACCTAGTCTCTACCAAATTCATCTATAACCCATTTACTGTTACAGCGGAACTAGTCTAACTGCAACTCCGATGACTTAGAAAGAGAAACAAGAGCAAGGCTGTAATCAGGAGCTGGTAAATAAGAAGCTCCCCAAAGAAAAAACAAATGATGGGAAAACATATAGATGCCCATGCAAAGTTATGCAGAAGAACAATAAATCACTCAGCCTTTTATAGTGTACTAAATGGCACATGGTATTTGGGTTTAAAAAAGAAAAGAAAAATACCATATGGTGTTGTGGACCATGCATAAGCTGTAGTTTCAGTGAGAAAGAAAGCAAGTGGAGTCCCTTTTCCAGGAGATGTTCATTTGTGTTATTGTGGTTGATGTTGTTGTTCATGTATGTTTACATTCATCGCAGAGGCTCCATCCAGAGAGAGCGAAGGAGAGCAAAGGAAGAAGGGATGAGTACATGTGAGAAAGTCACTGCATTTGCGAACGATGAGCAAAGGGACTTGAGCAAAGGGCAGCTTAGTCGCCTTGAATCAAAAACCTCTGTCCTTACAACAAAACATAAGAAAAATGTTCTTTCCTATTTTTTTTTCCTTCCTCTTTATTTCCCATGTGGCAGACTTAAATTTCAAAGCTCTCTCACTGTTTTACCTCTCTTGATCCCCACAAGTGAAGAACCTGCAATATACACTGACAGATGGGTAAAGTGGTCAGTTTCACGGAAAGTCATCATTTTGAAGGCTTCAGCTAAAATAAATAAAGAAATAAATAACCCTATGTCTCTTACAGTCATCATTTCCTATTATGTTTTATAGTTTCCTTTTATGGAGAAAAGTTCTCATCCCTAAAACTTCCTGGTGTTATGATTTAATGCGACTCATTCGCTTTGCTAAGCATAGCAGCTTCCTTTCAAGTTTAAAACACACCTCTAATGGCATAGAATTTCTCTCCTAAAGCCCTTGAAATAGAAAGGGAGGGAGGAGGAAACAGTCCCTCTGCCATACCCTTGAGGACACTGTACATTTTCTGATAAGTCCAGAGGATGGTGCAGCATTTAGCTGGTGACCTGTGGAAAGTCTACACTATCTGGTCTATTTTAAGAGGAATAGAACACAGTAGTAACTTAACTTAGAGCTCTGTTATGATTATGATTTACCTGGCCTGAAGCACTGAAGATTTCCTGGGACTCAGTGTCCTCAGAAGTCAAACGGGGATAAACTACAGAGCTGATTACAAATAATGTGTCTGAAGAACAGAGGACTAAGTACATGGTGAGTACTTAATGGATGTTTGTGGTTGTCATTATTTCTCTTGTATTATTTAATTATGAGTCCCTGGGTAATGCAAGGTTAATGACTGTGGCTGCTAACCAAAGGTTGGAGGTTTCAGTCCACCCAAAAGTGCACTGGAAGAAAGGCCTGATGATCTACTTCCAAAAAGTCAACCATTGAAAACCCTACAGAGCAGAGGTCTACTCTGAACACAGGGTCTATATAAGTTGGAGTCAACTCAACAGCATCTGGTAATTATTTAATAACAATTTTATTATGAAAATAGAAGAAAGAGAAGGCTTCCTAATTGCAGGTCTAAATCTTCTAAAGACTTGGTAATTTTGTGTGTATAAGTTTCTATGAGCGTGACAAATCTCTTCACACTAGTGTACCACCCACCTATACCCAGCACACACCTCTTTTTTTAAAATCTGTATTCACAGCAAGTGGACAGATTAGTTTAGCAAGTCGTCGGTTGACACTCCAAAGTAAATAGAGGAGTAATGGCTATAAAGAGAAAGGAGGTTATAATCTACCAACTGTGAGCACTAGACCTTTGCATGTATTGAAAAAGAAAACACTACATCTACTATATCAAGTTGTCAGGTAAACCTGACTATATTATTTTCCCAACACATATATGTCTGATCTTTGTGCAGCAAATATCTATACTTTTATATAAAATTAAGTATCAGCAAAGTATGATAGATACATTGCAATTGATACTAGTTAAGATTTTAGTCCCTTTTTCAGCCACTGGAAGGTATTATGCAACTACTTTTCAAAATGTCTGCCAAAATGTGTGGAATCAAATTCTTCCAGTTAGTTCAATTCAGGCCCTTATCTTAATCTTGCTACTATATAAAGTATAGACTATAATTCTGATTAACCCTAAAATATCAAGTAGACTCAGCATTTTCACTTTGTGAAAAGCAAAATATAAAATTTATATAATTTTACTTTTTAAATGCTTCTATTTATTAGTTTACTATGTATTTGCTTCCCATGTGTCTACGCAAAATATTTTTCATTATGTATACAGTTCCCAGACGAAGGCTATTGTCATTTTTTTTTTTTTTTTTCAGTTTGGATAGATTGTATGATTTTCATTCCTTCATTAACTGGACTGGGGTCCTCCCCCTCAGATATCTATGATTTACTACTTTTTAAAGCAGCATTGTCTGGTAACTTCACAAGCTGGTTCTCTTTAATATCCCATTGTGCATGCCATCTGGGCCTGCTGTTTCCTGTGCATTCCACCTTTTCAAATATTCCCTTAGCTTTTCTTTTTCTTTTTAAGATATGCTGTTATTTTGGTAAGTTCTTCGTTATCCTATGGTTATTATTTTTCTGTTTTATTTTCCTTGTTACAAGTTGTGATATGCAGTAACAATGACAAAATAACAGTTTAGTCTAATCAATATCCTGGGCATTTTAAAGAGTTATCATCAATTTCAATAATTTTTCATTGATTTATTTTTAGGGGACTAGTTCATTACCTTCCACGAAAGTACATCCCTAGAAATATTTTGATAGCATATATGGAAATCACCCTTCCACCTTCTTGCTCTAACAATTAAGAATAACACAGATATGGTGATTTCTCTCTGTGTGCATAATGCAAACTTTTTGTTTATAGTCTAAGGCACACAGTGCTCAGCTCTCCGGAGTCAAAGATAATATTCCATTTTCTTTCTCCCTCTCTTTATTTGTAACAATGGCTAGTCTATGTTCCTCGCAAGAAAGCTGAATTTATGCACACAAAGCCCCATAGCTAAGTTCATTTCCAGAGCAGTGAGCCATTTCTATTGCAGTGTGCAGCAAAATAAAGAAAGAAAGAACCATAGCACCCAAAATAGAATTCTACCCTTTATTTGCATCTCAGGAAGCAGACGCTCCGCAGCAACTCATTAAAAATTGCCTGACCTTTTCGATATGCCATAGTTTGGGAGAGCAGTCACTCTGCTTTCCTGAGGAATCGATTTCCTCATCCATGCTAAGTTCCACTGTCTCCTATTCTTGATCACCTTTCTTCTCTGGGCTGTACATCTTGCCTTGTAACACTGCCAGAACATCACACCATCTGCCCACCTGTATCAGGTAGATGGTCAAGTTCATCATCAATGATGATTTGTTATTTCATGAACATCAGACTCCATTTCTCCTACTCTTTGTATTGCCCGAAAATGGAGAAAGAAACAAAAGTTAAGCAGACCATTCCATCTCAGGATGCAAAAGCAAAGAAAGGCTATTAAGCTCCATGCATGAATAATGTTAGTTCTCTCACATACGTAAAGTAACTCCAATGTTCTCAGAAGGCCCTGGGCATATACTCAGTTTCCCTCAAGGACAGGAAGGATTGGCTTTGCTATTTTTTAACTTCACAGCCATACCACTTCATTCACACTTAAATAGGAAAGACGAAGGACAGCATAGTGTTCCGTGTGCTAATCTAGAGTCAGAGTTTTTAGTTTTTTTCACTTATTAATCATCATAAATAAAAATAATGCTGTCTCATGTGTCCAAAGCACCAAATTAGGTAGAAAATACATAAACTACTTGGAAATAATTGAACCGCGTTGTGACTGCCATCCAAAATGCTTATCCCAGGATCTGTCTGTGCCTTTCCCTTCTCTGGTCGTATATACAATATATATATAGGAGTACACGAACTTAGACAAACTTAAAGAAAGAAAAGAGTCACAAAAGGGTAGCCTGAGGGAGACATGGTGGACTGGAGAAAGACAACTGGCATTTTTACCTCAGAGAAGAGGGAAGAGGGATCAGCTAATCGTATGAACCTTCTTTCTAATATCATTGCTGTGGTCATCTTCTTCTCAGTTCTCTATAGAGCTTTCCTAAATGATGTCACAGAATCTTTAAAGATGAGGCAAAGCTAACAGTTCCATATTCTCAGGTTCTGAGTATTTTAAGTCATTCATTCCTTAATTCACAAACACTTCCTGAGGGCTTACTGTGTGTCAGGCACTCTCTTAAGTGCTGGGAATAGAGCAATGAGCAAAACAAACCAAAGCCTCTGCCTTCATGGAGGTTATATCCCAGTAGTAGAGACAGGTAAACAAAATATATTGTAAATTTTATAATGTATTAGAAGGTGTAAGTTTTATGAATAAAAATATTGAGGAAAGCAGGATAGAAAGTACTAGTGGACAGAGAGGTTTGGAGGACCTCATTGAGAATGTGACATTTGATCAAAGAACCATTGTAGGTATGGCTCTGTGGCTATCCCGGAGAAGTGTTTCAGGTTGAGGCTTCAGGTCCTGCAAAATCTTTGAGCAGGAATGTACCTGACATATTCGCAGAAAGCAAGGAGCCAGAGTGGCTACAGCAGATTGAAGAGAGTAAGAAAAGGGAGGAGGCCACTTGTTCCCAATGGCCCAGAGACTAATGAGCTACAAAAGACCAGGTTGTAGCTTGGATATCAGGACAAAGTAAGCAAAAATCAGGAAGTCTGTTTCAAGGGAGAGAATACCTGAAGGATGGAAACATTCTTTGCTGGCAGGCTGCATGAAGTAAGAGCTACATTTGTTAAGTTCCTTTTTCAACTTTGTTTTCAAGATTAGTCAAAGTACATTTAGAGGGTACAAACCAAAATGATGTCAGAGGATTAACTCTGTTTTATGCTTTCTATACTCACACCCACTTGTGTATTAGAAGGTGCCACAATTAGTTTTTAAATATTCTTAGGCAAGAAACAAACTACACTACTTAGAATTCTTCAAGATGGGCCAAGGTTTTCCATTTCTGAAGTTGAATAATGAGTCTTTTCTCATTTCACTGAGAACAAATTTAAGGAAGATAAGTCTCTCACTTTAACTTATTAAATTTTATCCCATGTCTTTGAATTTTAAAACTTTACTGCCTATCAGTAAATACTGCTCGTAAGAACTTGTAGATAAAATATGAGTTAATAGGTAGAAAATTAATGTTAGCAGAAATCCAGAAATAGTTGATCAGGCTTAGATACTATTTTTTTCTGGACATGTGTGCTTATGACTATGATTTAAAGTAATATACATATAGTACATATATAGTTATGCAGTCAAATTCGTCCTGGTTTGTCAGAATTAAATATATCAATAATGAAAACGAACTTGTAGTTACTTAAATTCCACAGTTTATCCTTGAGTTTCAGCTCTCATTTAGAATCAAATTTCACTGGATTAACTTAATCACACATACCTAACTTACAAAGGAGCACTTACCAGGATATATAGGAAAAGAATATCGAAAATCAGAAACTAGACCACAAATTGGACTCAGGGATTCCTGGGTTGAGGTTCTATGAGTGGCTGTGAGAACCACTCTGGGTCATGAAGGCAAGGGCAGAAACAATGCCCAGTGGGGCACAATGGCAGTGATGACAATCTGAGCGAGGGCAGTGGGTGGAGACCCAACGGGACACATGGGGACAGGGAAGATTTGGTAGTATAGGAGATCATTTCCCAAAAAATGAAATAGATGACCCATAGGACCTTTACCAAAAGACCAAAGGCTAAATAATAGCCATTTGATATTAAAAAGATGAATTGTTTTAGCCTAAGTTTATTAATCAATAAGGTTGAAATAACTATCTTTTGTGCCAATACCAAAGGGTGATGCAAAGATAAAAGAAAACTATGGGTATAGAATTTTTTATATTAGTTCTTTTTATCAAAGTAATATTAATAACAATAATAATAAAGATGGATACTTAAGAAAGAAGAGTAATTCAGGTAGAGAGTTAAGGAGGAGATTGTGTCTAATCCATGAATAATTGAATATTCATGTTTGTGTTTTGTTGTTTTTGTTAGTTACCATCAAGTCAGCATCCAACTCGTGGAGACCCCATGAACAATAGAATGAAACACTGCCAGGTCCTGTACCTTTCCCAAGATTTGTTGTAGATCAATCAGACTGTTGTGATCCATAGGGTTTTCACCTGCTGATTTTCCGAAGTATTGTATTTTTAGACAAATAATGTACACCTTCTACATGTGTTCACCAACAGCACCCTCTCCCCACAAGTTACTTTCGTGAGCTCATTATGCTAATTTTTCTATAGCAACATGTAAAAAAAATTGGCATAGCAGTGTTTACAGAAATACCTCACAGGAGGAGGGCATGGCTGGCAAACAAACAGAAGGTGTGCATTATTTATGTAAAAATACGGTAGATCACAAGACCTTTCTTCCTAGTCTGCCTTAGCCTGGAAGCTCCAGTGACACCTGATAGCAACACACAAGCCTCCATCGACAGATGGGTGGTGAAGTCTGCCTACCCTTAAAGTTATTCTAAGAGTAGTGGTCTCTAGCCTCCTGCGGTGTATCTCAATGAGTAGGGTATTCAGAAATAGGAATATGATGAGTTATCTTCACACATAACCTACAGAACTGGGAAGAAAAATGTTAACGGATTTTGTTTTCCTCTAATAAAAAGTTGGAAGATTAATAACTCTTAAATAAGATTGTGGGATGATAAAGAAAGAAATAAAAATCTTTAAGATAAGCAATGTTAAAAAACAAAATACAAACAGTACTTAGTGCTGTGTAGGAAGAGAAAAACAGAGTGTAATTATTAAGTTACTTCATTTTAATAGGTTTGATAACAAAAGTATCTAAACATCAAAAAAAGTCATATTTTAATAATACTTTAATTTCACTTTATACACTGGAAATAATCTTTATTTAATAGGCCAGTGGAAGGGCATTTATTAACTGCATGAATTGTTTAAAAGATAACAAAATATTTCTTCTTTCTCTCCCATTCAAATACAAGGACAGTTTTTTTTTTTCTTCTCATGTCAAACAGGAGAGGGAAAGAGTGGTGAATAATGTTATGAAGGAACAAGTTGTAAAACAAAAATAAAAGTAAAACAAATTAAAATTAATTATTAAGTGAAATTTATACCAAACAAACCTTTAAAGTGATCTAACTCCTCTCCCTTGGTGATACAAAAATATATAGCATACATTTTGCTGACAGCCCATCAAATGCATATATATATATTTTTTTTTTTGCAAATATCATTAGTTTTAGTAGTAGAAAATCCTAAAGAAACACATGATAACATTTTGCTGCATAAATTAGGTTGCACTGTATGGTCTTCCCATCACCCACCTGTCTGTTGTACTGTGGTGACTTCTTTGTTGCTGTGATGCTGGAAGCTATGCCACTGGTATTTCAAATATCAGCAAGGTCAGTGACATCACTGGGGGGGCCCACCAGGTGACACTGTCAGAGGGGGTGACACCAAAATGGCTGTCTATAAAATTTTTGTGCAGTGTTTCACCAGAAATTTATTATGTTTTATAAAATTATTCCCACAGCTAGTCATAACAATGAAAACATTTTTCATAAGCCCAGCTTACATATATCAATATAGCTAGTGATAACAATGAAAACATTTTTCATAAGCCCAGCTTACATATATCAATACAAAGCTCTATGTTAATCTACTTTTTGAACCTTCTAAATGTGCTCCTGTCAGAGCTGTCATTCTTACCCAATTAAAAGGATGCTTTGAATCACGTGGTTTCTGCTGCCTGCACTACAAGTACAGGGCTGTTTTTTCTTTTTTGTTGCTGCTGGTGTTTTTATAGTTGCTGATTTTATCAAATTTTCTGGTGTTTTCGCTACAACACTATGATAATTAGGATTTGTGAACCTATATCAATAACTTTTTTTGAGAATGAAGTAGTAATTAAGGACAAGGAAGGAGTGATATATAGGAATTATAATTTACAAGTAGCATTAGTACAGAAAATATTTCCTCTGGTACGAGAGGAGGTCCGTGACAGGGGGTGACACCAACACTAGTGATGCCACTGAGCTGGGTCACCCGTGGCGGACAAGTTTCAGCAGAGCTTCCAGACTAAGGCAGACTAGGAAGAAAGGACTGGCAATCTACTTCAGAAAATCAGCCAATGAAAACCTTAGAGATCACAACAGAACACTGTTCAACTCCTTTGCTTTGAATACATCATCAGAACAGATCAATCACTAGAGAAGGACATAGCGTTTGGTGAAATAAGAGCCAGTGAGGTGGATTGGCACAGTAGCCTCAACGGTGGATTTGAACATATGGCGACTGTGAAGATGATGCAGGACTGGGCATCGTTTTGTTCTGTTGTATATAAGGTCACTATACGTCAGAGTTACTCTATGGCATTATCTACCTATCTATTTATCTATCATCTATCTATGGAGTCTTTACACTTTAGGGAAAGCCCTTAAACACATAGGATTCAGTTGACGGAAACAGTAATTCAGCGTATGTGCATGAAATAGTTTTACAAATCTCAGCTGACTCTCTCTCATTGTTCCTACACCTAAAGTATTCAACTATTCCTGTTTTACAATTAAGTTTTGACACTGAGTCTTCTGGGCTATTTACTCCTAGTTCAGCCACTCTGTTCCCATGCTACAGTAATAGTATTGGTAGGTATTTTTGAGAACTCAGAACCACAATTACCATATTTAGTTGGTAATTTTCTGTCTACTAATGAGACTGTAGGTCGTGAAGAGTTTGAATTTAAACTATGATTGCACTGTTTATTATCATTTGCATAAACTTGGAAATTTACTTAAATTCTCTGAACTTTGTTTCCCAATCTGTAAAGTAGTTGTAGTATTGCCGTAAGGATTAGAAATAATATATTCAAATTACTTCATGAAATCCTTGGCACATATTAAGTATAAAATGAAAGGTACCATTGTACTTTATTGTATTCCTACAACTAAGTTAAAATCATAATTTGGGACTATTAAGTAAGTCTAGGTAAAATTATGAAACCCTAAAATCCTCTAATATAGTGCATTAAGATATTTTTGCATTTATTATCTTGATTGTTTCTCACACACACACACACACACACAAACCAAGGTAGACAGGACAGATATTAACTCATTTTAAGGATGAGTAAACTGGGGTTCAACAAGTTGTTCAAATAGCTAGTGTGTTCAATAGCTAGTTGTTCAAATAGCTAGTAGTAGACAAAGGAAGAAAATCCATGTTTTATTAACTGAATACATTCCATTATGCTATTGTGAATAGTAGACAACTGGAGGGTTTTATGATCTGCTGTCCTAAAGTGTTCCTATTAAAGTTGATGGCAAGTCCATTCGCCCGTGTAACTTAGGCCAAAAACCTTGGAGTCATTCTTTATTCTTCACCACCATACTATCCACTACCCATCTGTCAGTTTGTCATACTGTGGTGGCTTGTGTGTTGCTATGATGCTGGAAGCTATGCCACCAGTATTTCATGCAATCATGAGATGACACAGGACTGGGATATGTTTCATTCTGTAATGCATGGGGTCATGATGAGTCAGAGCTGACTTGACAGCAATTAACAGGAACAACAACATATTATCATATCTTACATTTATTCAGTCAAGAATCTCTTTGGCTTTGTCTTCAAAATATATCCAAATTTTTACTAATTCCATTGTCACTGGTCATCTCTCTTCTGACTTAGTTCCAAATTTATATTGATACCTCCTATCCTTCTAACCATTGTCAATTCTCAACACAGCAGCCAAAGTGACACGTTAATAAGATAAGATTATGTGACTCTTCTTTCAAAATCCTCCAATGACTCTTGATTTCCATCAGAGTAAACATCAAGGTCTTTACAATGACTGACAAGGCTCTACATGACCTGGCCCAATTAACTCTCTCCTCTCACTTGCATCACTCCAGTCCCACACCATTTGAACTCCTTGAGAGCCTATGGGAGGCTTTCCTGAAATGTTGTTTCCACAGATATTCTGATAGTTAATTTCCTCATTTTCTTCAAGTCTTATCTCTGACTTCCCAATCTAAAATGAAAACTTATTCCCCAGGAGTTTCTGATCTGCCTATCCTGATCAATTTATTTTAATTTCCATGGCGTTTTTCTCCTCCTAACACACTATATAACTTATTTATTGAGTGTTCACTCTGGCTCCCCTGTGACTAAAATTTAGGCTCCATGAAGGAAGGAAATTTTTGCCTAATGGGTCCAAAGGGCCTAGCCAAGTTCTCAGCAACATAAATATGGGCTGTCTGAACGAATATGTTCTGACTGCCATCTGACTTTTTGAACAAAACCCCCAACCACCATCCCCCAAAACACACACACACATTTGATTACTTCTGGCAGATCTACTCTTCTTGGACATTACATCATAGTTCAATGTTTCTCAGAATTTTTTTTTTTTATCATCATAATCTTAATTACAAAAAGTTGTTGATTGAAAATAGATTCCTAGCCCGTGCCACAGAAATACAAAATTAGGATTTCTGGGGGTGAATCATACAAACACAGTCTTTTTGCGTGCTGAAGTTTGAGAGCATTGCCCAGCCTTCTCTCTCTTTCCATTTTGCTTTTCTCCATCTCAACCATACTTCTTGCAAAAAATCTGGAAAAACAATCATCCTATAAAGTGCCAAGAACGCAACAACCAAGGAACTTCTGCTCCCACCTTCTATTTCACCCCGGAAAAGAATAAATATAAGTCAGGGTCAAGGTGCCAAAGTCAGAAAATTTTTGTTTGAAGACAGAAGTCTCAAGGGTGGCAGCCATGTCACATGCCCCTTTTGAAGTAGTCTTTTTGCATTTTGTTTGTTTTCTGGTCGACACGTTTAGAATAACTTCCTCTTATGCAGTTAATACATCCCTCCTTATTACCACCTTGGGTAAACCTAAAAGGGTACTCTTAGGTCAGCTCTGCTTTAGATCTTGGAAGAATTCCTCTCTTCCTTGGCTCTGATTTTCCTTGCCTTATCTCGCTATTGTAGTGGTAGGACACTGATGATAAAATTAGGGGTTTGGGGGATGGGGCCAAGATGGCAGAGTAGTCAGATGCTTCCTGTGGTCTCTCTTACAACAATGACCTGAAAAAACAAGTGAACTGATTATATATGACAATCTAGGAGCCCTGAACATCAAAGGAAAAGTTGAGGAATTGGAATGAGCAGCAGGGGGAGGGAGACAGTTCAGAAGCAGCAAGGAGTTGCCGACCTGACCCAGTGGGAACCGGCACCACACAGGCCAATCGGCTGGCACGTGTGGTGAGGAAAGCAGTGGTGCTCCAGATGTGTATTCCACATAGGGAGAGACTGAGTGGCTGAGTCTGCTTAAGCCTCCAAAATCAGCAAGAAGCAGCACTCAATCAGCAAAAGATAAGTACATGCATCCAACCTACCACATTGGATCACAAAACACCCCCTTTGGGAAGAACTTCTCTCCCATTTACCCGCCCACTCCCAGATCTGCACCGGGTCTGGGCCAGCTTCAGCAGTTGATGCATTCCCTGGGCCAGAAGTAGAATCTGTCGTGCACCCTGAGCCATTCTCCCAGCTTTGGAGAGGGAACACATTAACAAACAGAAAGAAAGAATCTGCCAGCTCCCCTAAACCAGAAACTCAGGGCAGGCACAGTCCCTTTGCTAGGCACCAGCATAAGGAGTCCACAGACTTTGAATGCTTTTCACCCTTGCATAGACCTGTGTGGGCCCATTTCAACAGTTAGCACAGTACAGCAGGGTATGTACCTGAAGCCTAATTTCAACTGAATCAAGAAATCTTCCAGAGGGAGAAAATTTCTTAGAATTACCAGAGGTAGAAAACAAAAGATTAATACACAGATCTCTTCAAGAGGTAAAGAAGGGGATCAGGCAAAAAGTAGAATAAGCAAAGGAACACACAGTCAAAGCAACAGAGGAACTTAAAAAGGTAATACAAGGGCATAATGACAAATTTAACAGGCTGCAAGAATCCATAGAGAGACAGCGAACCGAAATCCAAAAGATTAATAATAAAATTTCAGAATTAGACAACTCAATAAAAAGTCATAGCAGCAGAATTGAGGCAATGGAAGTCAGAATTAGTGAGATTGAAGATAAAGCACTTGACACCAACTTATTTGAGGAATAATCAGATAAAAGAATTAAAAAAAATGAAGAAACCCTAAGAATTATGTGGAACTCTACCAAAAGGAAAAACCTACGAGTGATCAGAGTACCAGAACAAGGGTGGAAAACAGAAAACACAGAGAGAACTGTTGAAGATTTGTTGACGGAAAACTTCTGTGATATAGTGAAAGATGGCAGGATATCTATCCAAGATGCTCATCGAACCCCAAACAACGTAGATCCCAAAAGAAAGTCACTAAGACATATTATAATCGAAATTGTCAAAACTGAAGATAAACAGAGAGTTTTAAGAGTAGATAGGGATAAATGAAAAGTCATCTACAAAGGAGAGGCAATAAAACTAAGCTTGGACTACTCCACAGAAACCTTGCAGGCAACAATGCAATGGGATGACATACATAAAGCCTTGAAGGAAAAAAATTGCAGCCAAACATGATATATCCAACAAAACAGTTTCTTAAATATGATGGCAAAATTAGGGCATTTCCAGATAAACAGGAGTTCAGGGAATTTATAAAAACCAAACTGAAATTACGAGAAATACAAAATGGAGTCCTCCAGTTAGAAAATCTATAACATTGGATAACAACCGAAGACTAAGACACAGGGCAGAACAACCAGATATCAACCCAGATAAGGAAGTCACAAAAACAAATCAATCAGAGCTGAGACACTGAAAATAGGGAAACAGCGACATCAATATGCAAAAGATGACAACATTAAAACAAAAAAGAGGGATTAAATAATGTAGTCATAGATCTTTCATATGGAGAGGAAGTCAAGAAATAAAAGATTGGCTAAACTTAGAAAAATAGAAGTAAATGTTTTTTAACATAACCACAAAAGAAACTAACAACCCTACACAACAAAATTAAAAAGAAAAACATAAAGACCCAGCAAACACATAATCAACAATTATGAAAAGGAAGAAAAGAAAATGCGTAAAGAAAAATGACTTAGCACAGAAAATTAAGTGGAGCAAAGAAACTGTCAACACACACTCAAAAATACATTAAAATGACAGCACTAAACTCATGCCTATCAATAATTACACTGAATGCACCAATACAGAGACAGCAGGTGGCAGAATGGATTAAAAAAAAAAAAAAACAGGGTCTGTCTATATACTGCCTACAATAGATAACACCTTAGACTTAAAGACCCAAACAAACTAAAACTCAAAGAATGGAAAAAAATGTATCAGGCAAACAACAATCAAAAAAGAGCAGAAGTGGCAATGTGAATCTCTGACAAAACAGATTTTAAAGTAAAATCTGCCACAAAGGATAAGGAAGGACACTATATAATGATCAAAGGGTCAATATATCAGGGGGACATAATCATAATAAATATTTATGCACCCAACAATAGGGCTCCAAAATACATAAAACAAACTCTAACAGCATTGAAATGAGAGACAGACGGCTCCACAATCATAGTAGGAGACCACAACACAACACTTTCAGCAAAGGACAGAACATCTAGAAAGAAGCTTAATAAAAACCTGAATGATCTAAATGCCACAATCTATCAAATTAACCTCATAGACATATACAGAACACTCCATCAGCCAAGTATACTTTCTTTTCCAATGCATATGGAACATTCTGCAGAAAAGACCACATATTAGGCCATAAAACAAGACTTAACAGAATCTAAAGCATCAAAATATGGCAAAGTATCTTTTCTGACTGTAAAGCCATAAAAGTAGAAATCAACAACAGTAAAAGCAAAAAAAAAAAAAAAAAAAATCAAACACATGGAAACTGAACAATACTTTGCTCAAAACTACTGGGTTATAGAAGAAATTAAGCACAGAATAAAGATCGTCACAGAATTAAATGACAATAAAAACACTTCCTACCAGAACCTTGGGGACACAGCAAAAGCAGTGCTCAGAGGTCAGTTTATAGCAATAAATGCACACATACAAAAAGAAGAAAGGGCCAAAAATCAAAGAATTATCCCTACAACATGAACAAATAGAGATCAGCAAAAGAAGCCCTTGGGCACCAGAAGAAAGCAAATATTAAAAATTAGGGCAGAATTAGATGAAATAGAGAACAGAAAAACAATTGAAAAATTTAACAAGTCCGTAAGCTGGTTCTTTGAAAAGATCAATAAAATTGGTAAACCACTGGCCAAATGACAAAAGAAAAACAGGAGAGGAAGCAAATAACCCAAATTAGAAATTAGATGAGGAATATCACAACAGACCCAACTGAAATTGAAAGAATCATAACAGAATACTACGAAAAATTGTACTCCAACAAATTTGAAAACTTAGAGGAAATGGACAAATTTCTAGAAACACACTACCTACCTAAACTAACACAAGCAGAGGTAGAACAACTAAATCAACCTATAACAAAAGAAGAGATTGAAAAGGTAATTAAAAAACTTTCCCCCTCAAAAAGCCTGGGCTGTGACAGATTCACTGGAGAACTCTACCAAACTTTCAGAGAAGAGTTAATGCCACTACTACTAAAGGTATTTCAGAGTATAGAAACTGATTATATGAAGCCAGCATAACCCTGATATCAAAAGCAAGTAAAGACACCAAAAAAAAAAAAAAAAAAGAAAGAAAATTATAGACCAATATCCCTTATGAACAAGGGGCAAAAATTCTCAACAAAATCCTAGCCAATAGAATTCAACAACATATCCAAAAAATAATTCACCACGACCAACTGGGATTCATACCAGGTATACAGGAATGGTTCAACATTAGAAAAACAATCAATGTAATAAGTCACATAAATAAAACAAAAGGCAAGAACCACATGATCTTATCAATTGATGCAGAAAAGACATTTGACATAGTCCAACATCCATTCATGACAAAATCCTCAGCAAAATTGGAATAGAAGGGAAATTCCTCAACATAATAAAGGGCATTTATACAAAGCCAACAGCCAACATCATCCTAAATGGAGAGAGTCTGAAAGCATTCCCCTTGAGAATAGGAACCAGACAAGGATGGTCTTTATCACCGCTCTTATTCAACATTGTGCTGGAGGTCCTAGCCAGAGCAATTAAGCTAGAAAAAAAAAAAAAGGCACCCAAATCTGTAAGGAAGAAGTAAAATTATCTCTGTTTGCAGATGACATGATGTTATACACAGAAAACCCTAAAGAATTCACAAGAAAATTACTGGAATTAATAGAAGATTTCAGCAAAGTATCATGATATAAGATAAACATACAAAAATCAGTTGGATTCCTCTATACCAACAAAGAGAACTTCAAAGAGAAAATCATCAAATCAATCCCATTCACAATAGTCCCCAGGAAGATAAAATATTTAGGAATAAATCTAACCAGAGAGGTAAAAGACCTATAGAAAGACATCTACAAGACACTACTGCAAGAAAGCAAAAGAGACTTACATAAGTGGAAAAGCATACCTTGCTCATGGATAGGAAGACTCAACATTGTAAAAATGCCAATTTTACCCAAAGCCATCTACAGATACAATGCAACCCTAATCTAAATTCCAATGGCATTTTTTAACGAGATGGAGAAACAAATCACCAAGTTCATACGGAAAGGGAAGAGGCCCAAGATGAGTAAAGCTTTACTGAAGAACAAAGTGAGAGGCCTCACACTACCTGCTTTTAGATACTGTTATACCACTACTATTTCAGCCTGGTACTGGTACAACAACAGATACATAGACCAATGAAACAAAATTGAGAATCCACACATAAATTCATCCACCTATGATCAGCTGATATTTGACAAAGGCCCAAAGTCCATTAAATGGGGAGAAGACTTTCTCTAACAGTGGTGCTGGCATAACTGGATATCCATCTGCAAAAAAATGAAACAAGGCCCATACCTCACACCATCCACAAAAATAACTCAAAATGGATCAAAGATCTAAATATAAAATCTAAAACAATAAAGATCATGGAAGAAAAAATAGACAACACTAGGGGCCCTAATACATGGCATAAGCAGAATACAAAACATTACTAACAATGCACAAATACGAGAAGAGAAACTAGATAACTGGGAGCTCCTAAGAATCAAACACTTATGTTCATTCAAAGACTTTACCCAAAGAGCAAAAAGACAACCTACAGACTAGGAAAAATTTTTTGGCTATGACAAAACTGATCTGAGTCTAATCTCTAAAATCTACAAGATACTGCAAAACCTCAACAACAAAAATAAAAATACCTCAATTAAAAAATGGGCAAAGGATATGAACAGGTACTTCACCAAAGAAGACATTCACGGGGCTAGCAGATACTTGAGAAAATGTTCATGACCGTTAGCCATTAAAGAAATGCAAATCAAAACTGTAATGAGATTCCATCTCACTCCAACAAGGCTGGCATTAATCCAAAAAACACAAAATAATAAATGTTGAAGTAGTTGTGGAGAGACTGGAACACTTATACACTGCTGGTAGGAATGTAAAACAGTGCAACCACCTTGGAAAACGATTTGGCGCCTCCTTAAAAAACTAGAAATAGAAGTACCGTATGATCCAGCAATCCTATTTCGTGGACTATATCCTAGAGAAATAAGAGCCATCACAGAAATAGATGTCTGCATGCTCATGTTCATCGCAGCACTGTTCACAGTAGCAAAAAGATGGAAACAACCTAGGTGCCCATCGACAGATGAATGGATAAACAAATTATGGTACATTCACACAATGGAATACTATGCAATGATCAAGAACAAGGATGGATCCACAAAACATCTCATAACATGGATGAATCTGGAAGGCATTATGCTAAGTGAAATTAGTCAGTCCCAAAAGGACAAATACTATATGAGACCACTATTATAAGAACTCAAGAAAAGCTTTAAACAAGGAAGAAAACATTTTTGATTGGTTACAAGGGTGGGGAGGGAGTGAGGGAGGATAAAAAAAAGACAAAAATTACCTTAGGTGAAGGGAAGGACAACACACAATACAGGGGAAGTCAGCACAACTGGACTAAACCAAAAGCTTCCTCAGTACAACCAAACACTTTGAGAGACAGAGTAACAAGGGCAGGGGTCTGGGGACAATGGTTTCAGGGGACATCAAGGTCAATTGGCATAACAAAATTTTTTAAGAAAATATTCTGCATCCCACTTTGGTGAGTGGTATCTGAGGTCTTAAACGCCAGGGGACGGACATTTAAGATGCATCAACTGGTCCCAACCTACCTGGAACAAAGAAGAATAAAGAACACCAAAGACACAAAGAAAATATGAGCCCAAAAGAGAAAAAGGGCCACATAAGCCAGAGACTCCCTCAGCCTAAAACAAGAACTAGGTAGTGCCTGGCTACCACCGATGACGGCCCTGACAGGGAACACAACAGAGTCCCTGACACAGCAGGAGAAATAGTGGGATGCAGAACTCAAATGCTTGTAAAAAAGACCAGACTAAATGGTCTGACTGAAATTGAGGGACCTGGAAGACATGGCCCCTGGACTCTTGGTCAGCCTAAAACTATTCCTGAGGCCAACAAAGATTAGACTGGACTACAAGACATAAAATGGTATTCATAAAGAGCGTGCTTCTTAGCTCAAGCAGATGCGTGAGACTAAAAGTGCAGCTCGAGTAAGGACATGAGATGAGAAGGCAGAAAGAGACAGGAGCGGGTTGAATGGACACGGGAGATCCAGGGTGGAAAGGAGGACTGTGCTGTCACATTATAGGGAGAGCAGCTAGGGTCACCTAACAATGTGTGTATAAATTTTTGTATGAGAAACTAGAGTTGTAAGCTTTCACTTAAAGCATGATAAAATAAATAGATAAATTAGAAGTTCGGCCTAGACAATAGGGGCTAAGAATTATTTTCGGTCATAGACAAGAGCATACACATGGTCCAATCCAGCTTCCCAATTCTGAGGGTGCCATATAGGGAAAAGGGTCTTTAGCTAATGTCCACGGAAGGGCTTTAGGGAGTCTAATAACTAGCTAATGTTATTTAAACATGTAATTTTGATAGTTAACATTTTTATGGAAACAGGATACGTAGTTTTCCTCAAATTCTCTAAAGGTTCTGAGAATTGAAAGGATTAAAAGCTACTTACCTTAGGACTCCAGATTTCATTATAATTGGTATCCTAATGGAAAATCCTATTTGTATAAACAAAGATGAATATCCTTTTTTTAATATTTGCCTTGTAAATCCATTTAATCCATCACCACTCCAGGAAAAAATACTTTCATTTTAACTTGCCCTTTCTGTGATTCAATCCTAAGAATAATCAGAGAATTCCAATGTATTTGGGCAGTCAATATTTAGGGACGCTTTGGTTTGGAGCCCAGAATCTCCCTCAAAACCACATCTGTCCTGGTAATGAGAAAACATAAGACATTCCATTTTAAAATCAAGACTTATATTAATTATACAGATTTCTTCTTCAATTTCCAAGAAGTAAATTTAATCTGAGTATTTTACATTTTGTTTCCTACTGCCACATTAGATTTGAAAGTAATCTGTGGTTTACATTAGAAATGAAATATTTAATATAAGCAGGAATTTATGTTTAATTTAATTTTGTTCTTTTTTAAATCTAAAGCCAGATAGAACTTTTTTACCATATTGAAGCATTTGGAATAAATCCAATAGTAAGTTATAATTTCCCTCTCTCATTTCATTTATGGACAAATATTTTTAAGCCTATATATTGTTCAAGATAATGTATGAGTTATTAACCAAAAATTCATTGCTGTTGAGTTCATACCAACTCATAGCAACCCTACAGCATGAAGTAGAACCGCCCCACAGGGTTCCCAAGGAGCAGCTAGTGGATTCAAACTGCCAACCTTTGGGTTAGTGGCTGACCTCTTAACCACTGCGCCACCAGGGCTTCATTAAGGAACTTCTAAAAGTGTGAAGATTTGTATAATAAAGTCCTGCCCTCCAGAGGCTTGTAATCTTAAAAGGTGAATGAAATCCATATACCAACAGCTATAAAGCAAAGCACTGATGGGTATACTATATGTCATAGACAATAAGTAGTATGGGAGTTCAGCGGAGAGCGTGCTTTCTTTGTGTTGTGATGTGTTACTGGGTAACATCACTGATTATTTGCATAAAGGATAAATGCACGCTGATTATAATCATAGGGCTCAATATCCAATTTCATTATGCAGTGTTGATGGGAATCATTTACAAAATATGGGTAAATTCCATAATATACTTTGAGCATGCATTATGCAGAGCACGGCTACAAGTTTCAGTAAACATTTAGTCAATCCACTCATAGGGTTGAAACACTTATTTTTATCTGGGAAGTGAATGAGGGAAAAGGGCAAAGAATTGACATAAAGTTAAAACGATTCAATATCTACCCATAAAAAGAAGCCTTTACAGAAATAAAGAGAAAGTTTCAAAGTGAGTTTCAACTTTATTCAAAGGCAAATAATTGTAGCTTATATTTCTTAACCAGTATCTGCTGTGATGATAAGAATTGCAAAGTCTTTTCTGTCTCCTCCAAAATGGTGATCATGAACCTTGGGCCCAAGACAACTGAGTGACTAACTTCTTCACTTACTAGCCCATATGTGTTCAATGTCAGACAATTCATTAATACATATATATAATAATATATATATACTCAATTTCTCCAAAAAATTAACAGTTGACCTTTTAACATTCACAGTTTACCGAGTCTCCAAAATGACTATCCTTAGTAAGCTTATTCCAACCTGAAAGATAAACAGTGCCAACAATTTTATTTTGCTCAATACATCTTGAGGCATCTGAATTTCCTCCATGTGTTTATCTGATGTAATATTATCTACTAATGTTTTGAGAGTGGAAACTATAACAAAATACTGCATATTTCCAAGCATTTCTTTTATTTTCAGGTGATAATGCTGAAAACTTTCAGGGAGCCAGATCATCTGAGATATCCTTTCTTTAGCAAGATTAAGTTTTACATTAATTCATAGATGAGAAATAGGACATTTTCAAATCTTTTTGCTGAAAAAATTTTTTAAGCCCTAAACCTCCAAGAAATATACTCTCAAGCTGATAGAACAATAGGCAGGAATAGTGTGAATCAGGAGCTCTGGGAAATCCATTACTTAAATTACTAAATTTTACTCAATTCCATAACTGTTTACCTTCTAATTCAGAAATTTAAATTCTAAGAGAAACCTACATTTGGGTATTAAATAAAAGTATCTTATGTTTTTCTGATAAATGTTTTTAGTTTTCTATGTCTCCTATTTTGAGACAAGAGCAGAAACATATTTTGTTTACTAAGACAGTATGGAACACTGTCATAAAATTTTAATCAACTTTAACACAAAAATCAGCAAAATTTTAAACCCTAAGTAGTAAAAAAAAAAAAAAAAAATCATTCACTGCAGTGCAAAATTATCTTTGCCAAAAAACAATTACAGAAATAAGTAATTATGTGTAGCAACATTCTTCAATGCAAATCAACACCTATAAAATATTCATTTGAATCTTTAGAAATAATTATAGACACTGAAGCTATCAAGTAAATAAAATTAATGGTACATTCATAGATATCCTAAAATTTTAGTTTAAGTTTTGCTATCTCTCTGTTATGTTCCTAAACTCTGTCCTAGTGAAAGCACTGAATCAATACTCTGATAGATATTAAAGTAAAAAATTTATTAAAGGAATAATTTCATTTTGCAAAATGGAGAAATAACATGGCATTCCAACAGACTGCAGCACATGTTATGCCTTTCAGGGGAAACAGCAGGGTCTCTAACTGGCAGAGTAAATAAAGGCAAACAGTTTCACATCAAAGAAGGTGCCAGGGAAGAAAGGAGAAATGTACAAGGGGTTGTCAAACTACAAACTTTCTTAACATCAGTTTGTAGCCTAACACAAATATCTTATTCCTGACATAATTTGATTAAGGCAATATTTCTAAAGTAAGACATATAAACATTCTTGATATGGGGGTTTAGTGATTGGTTGCAGGCTAAGTCAAACCTAGTTGGAGTCATTGAACCACAGTCAATCATTTAGTTAGGAAAGAGTGAAGATTAAATCAGCTCTAAATCTGAAGCCTTTTGAAATGTAAACATCACCCATTTGCCTCAAAGGGAATGAGTTAGGGCCCAAGCATTCACTGGGTGAATTCCCTGATAACAGTTCAGATAGCACATTAATTTACATAAGTTAAATCATAAATCTCTGCACTCTTTGTGTTACAAACAGTAAGGGTTTTACAGCTGGGATCTGTCTCCTCATTTTAACAAATTTAGTCTCTATCTGCCCACAAATTTTCAAAGAATTAACAGAAATACAGTGGACAAATCCCAATGAGTAAAAATTTACTTGGGAGTCAGGATTTGGAACTAAGACTCGATATATACTTTTCTTGGCTATAGAGTTATTTACAGGTTCTAACTTCATTTAACATATCAGTTCTACCTTCTAATCTCTGGTTGACCAAGGCACCTTCTCTGGGGCCAGCTGCGTAAACTTTCCTAACAGGCACTAAGCAGCTCTTTATCAAGATTAAAAATTCTGACCCTGTCTTCTTTGTTTTTCAAGTAATAAAACTTTGATAAAACTGTTGAATGGTTTCTTTAGGAGAGAAGAATAAAAATCTTAGTTTAATTCAGAATAAAGTTTTCATGTTAGGTCTGAAGTCACCCAATTCAGATATGCCAGTATCTCAGTTTATAAAATTCACATCCACAACCGTTGGCAGTTGTTTCCTAACAGGTAAGACAAGATAATTAAAATCAGTAGAAAAACAAATACTCCTCTATAATGATGTAGCTGGTTGTACTTGACACATTTCAGCCAATGGCAAATGCTCTTCTGGACCATTCACTCTATATGAGAGCACTGGGCATCAGGCACCTCTCATGTTGCCCCTTTAAATTGCCAGCATTCTGGTGATGAAAAAAAACCAACTGTTACCCCATTATAACTCTATCTGTACTGCATGGACCTTGTTAAATGTTTCAGGGGAAATTTCAAAAGACACGATTTTGCTGGCTTTCAAAGCTAGAATGGAAATATAATGCTCACCTGGGTCAGTCCTACTGACTGTCCCACTTCCCTGGTTTCCTATATGAACACCACCTGGTTGCCTTGGTCATACCAATTTCTTCAACAGCCTCAATTAATAACCCTAGGTTATTTACTAAGTCTAAGTGTTTCACCCACTACCTGCCACACACTGAACTGTTGATCTTAAAGCATGTGGAGTAAACTGTTATAAACATTCTAATGCACAACAGTTTTATTGACAGCTTATAAGCTGTAAGGAAATGAGTAAGTGATTTATGTACATTAAATCCTCACAAGAAACCCATAACATAAGAGACATTATTAAGACTATTGAAGGTTAAGAAGGCTAAGTGCCTTGCCCAAGGTCACTATCTAATCAGGGATAAAATATGAATCTAGTGTGGGGACTTCAGAGTCCACGTATTTAACTACTTATTGTCCTCTTATTAATAGGAAAGATGCTACCTGCATTCTAATAAATTGGCTAACACTGCATACAATGGCCCTGCCAGGAGATTAACAGCATTCATTGGTATTGCCATGCATTTTATTTTAGGGTCTGTAAACCCCTAGAGTTAAATTTTTGTGGTGCAGGGGCATCCATCCTCTCAGCCCACTTCAAGTCAAGCTGGGCAAAGAGACTTGATCTAACCGAGGAAATGTTAGCGGAGGTTTTAGGAGACCTTGGGTACTGCCCATTGCCCTCTTCTACCTCTGTGGCGGCAACACACAGGGTTCCACATACTGGCTTCTCTGCTCAGCAGCTTTCAGAGTAAGGACAGTAATAGTAACAAAGAACAGAGGCTTCAGCTAACTTACGATAGAAATTTGTGAGTAAGAAACAAACCTTAGTTGTTTTAAGCCATTAAGATTTACTGGCTGTTACCTAGCTTATCCCGATTATTCATTTTTTTACCAAATTTGTTTTAGTTTGAACCTGTTGTTCATAGAATACCTATTAACGTCCAATGAAATATTGGTATGATACAGCAGATGCCTGAAGAAGCTTTTTCCTCATGCAATATCACTAAAAGACAAAAACAGAAATATTTTGAGACAGCGTGAAAAAACAAAAAAAAAACCTTGCTCTTGTGACGGATTGAGTGAAGCCTGAGGAAGCCCACCTTGAACCTGACACTTTGTTTTATGATGCTGTCCCAGCAACAACTTTACAAAGTGCCTATGCAATAAAACTGTTTCACTCAAAGCTTTGGATCTGTTCGTTCAGTAATTACTTTCTGAGTTCTGTTGCACATAGGGTCACTCTGAGTCAGAACCGACAGGAAGGGGCACCTAACTACAACAACAGCCGTATCAGCTCCCCACCCCAAACTTACTATGTGGCTGGGTCCTTAAAGTCCCCAGTGATAATGTAGAAAATTCTGACTTCCCAATCTGGCCCACAGAATCTTTCACTGTTTTTTTTTTTTTATTATCTCATTTTAAGGGGCTTTTTTGATAGCCAGCTTATAGTTCTCAGTTATTCATCAGAATACTTCTCTGGATGTTGCTGGAGAAGGATTTTGCAGCTGTAATTGAAGTTCCTAATCAGTTGACTCTAAGCAAGGGAGATTATCCAGGATAATCTAGGTGGGCATGACTTAATCAGTTGGAAGGTCTTAAAGACAGGGCTGAGTCTTCACCTAGGGAAAGAAGTAATTCTCCTCAGGCCTCTACTCGCAGCTCAAACGTCACATTCTGGTTTGCAGCTGATTTCATTCAATATAATTCTTCAAAAATTTATCCATGTTAATATAGAAATTCTAATTTATTTTTTCCTCCGGTAATCTTTCATTATATGAGCATGCTATAAATTATCTAGTCTCCTGCTTATGTACATTTGATTTCCAATGTTGTTGTCTTTATATAAAAAGCTGCTATAAATATTCTTATACATGTCTCCATGTACACACATGTAACAGTTGCTTTACCGTACAAACCTAAAGGTGAAGCTGAAGCACCGTGGGGTCTAAGTGTATTCAACTTGACGGATATTGCCGAGTCACATTACAAGTTTTCTTAACAAGTTGGCATTACCACCAGCTGTGTATAAGTGGCCACCTTGTTCCAGACTCTCACTAACAGCATCTTCAGGCTTTCAATCTTGATCAAGTCGATAGGTATGAAACAAAATCCCATTTTAATTTTTATTTCCCTGTTTCCAGTGGTGTTGAGTATTTTATTAGATGTTTAGGATTTCCTCTGCTCATTCCTTTTCATATGCTTGTATTGAATGGTATTTTTTAAATTAATTTTATAATTTTTCATATATTCTGGATAATAATTTATTGTTAGTTATGATCACTGTAAATATTTTTTCCCTGTCTTTGGTTTTTTGTGTTTTTTCCTACTCTGTTAAATGTAACAATTTTATTCAAAAGTTGAAATTTTAAAATACTCAAAACGATAAGTTGTTTCTTTTATAATTTGCTTCTTGATCCCTACTCAGCCATGTTCTCCAGTGTCCTATCAATTCTGTAAGAGCTGGATATTCTTTCAATAAATGCCCTTAGTCTAAAATTAGCCAGAGACATTCTCTGTTGCTTTAAAACTGACTAATAAACCCCAAAAATGACATTAAAATTTTTCCTGAGTAACAATTAAATTTTGGGCAGAAAAATTATTGCATAATAGCATAAAAGCCTTTTCTGTTTCCTGAACTAATTTCTTACCACCTCATAAAAATTCAAGGGCAGATTAGATAGCAGGCATAACCCATACATGAGGCTCATAGAGTATTTATATTCCTCTACAATATAAACTCATGCACAATCAACAAAGACAACCATATAGCTGATGAGCATTTGAAAACAATGATTAATATTGATTCTGAATATCGTGTGGAGACTTTTTCATATTCTCGTTAATGTGGAACTTTCTGCATGTTCCTGTGAGCATTTTGTGAAGTTAACTTTGAGCAAGGAAACTAAATCCAATTAAAAGAGAATAGAATAGAAAGCAAAATTTTCAGATTTATAATTTGCAAGTCACTATTCAAAATTAGACAAATTAAAATCACTTTCAAAATCATGAGAAAAACCACAGAAAGTATAAAAACCTCAGAGGCTCACAAAGACCAGAATGTTTCATCCACTAGGATTTGCCCTGAGTCATCCAGCCATAAAAATAATGGCTATTCTCAGAATCTCTCAAAGGTCAAAAGATGAAACCAAAACAGTTTTTTTTTTTTTTTTTTTTAATTCTGAGACGGTTAAAAAACGTTAAGGAGCATAACCTACCAATTTAAAAATCCATCTTATTAAAAAGTTCATTTTTTAAACTACAGAAAAATTAGAAAAGATTTTAAATAGTTGTGTTTGCAGTCTTACTATCTGCTGCAAAGGGATACTGAAGAGTGTCATCTTTTTCCTGTCATGACAGAATCTGAGCTATAATTACTAATTCTATGATACTGAACTTTTATGATCCCAAATGTAAACATGCATATAGCATCTACATATGAATGGATATATTAACAGTATGCATTTATGTTGTTGTTGTTGTTAGGTAACAGTATGCATTTATGTTGTTGTTGGTAGGTGCCGTCGAGTCGGTTTCGCCTCATAGAGACCCTATGTACAACAGAAGGAAACACTGCCTGGTCCTGAGCCATCCTTACAATGGTTGTTATGTTTGAGCTCATTGCTGCAGCCATTGTGTCAATCAATCTCGTTGAGGGTCTTCCTCTTTTCCGCTGACCCTGTACTCTGCCAAGCATGATGTCCTTCCCCAGGGACTGACCCCTCCTGACGTGTCCAATGTATGTAAGGTGCAGATTCGCCATCCTTGCATTCTGGCTGTACTTCTTCTAGGACAGATTTGTTTGTTCTATTGGCAGTCCACGGTATGTTCAATATTCTTTGCCAACACCACAATTCAAAGGCGTCAGCTCTTCTTTGGTCTTCCATATTCATTGTCAAGCTTTCACACTCATATCATGTGATTGAAAACACCATGGCTTGGGTCAGGCGCACCTTGGTCTTCAAGGTGACATCTTTGCTCTTCAACACCTTAAAGAGGTCCTTTGTAGCAGATTTACCCAATGCAATGCGTCTTTTGACTTCTTGACTGCTGCTTCCAGGGCTATTGATTGTGGATCCAAGTAAAACGAAACCCGTGACTTCAATCTTTTCTCCGTTTCTCATGATATTGCTTACTGGTCCAGTTGTGAGGATTTTTGTTTTCTTTACGTTGAGGTGCAATCCATACTGAAGGCTGTGGTCTTTGATCTTCATTAGTAAGTGCTTCAAGTCCTCTTCACTTTCAGGAAGCAAGGTTGTGTCATCTGCATGAGACAGGTTAATGAATCTTCCTCCAATCCTGATGTCCCATTCTTCATATAGCCCAGCTTCTCGTATTATTTGCTCAGCATACAGATTGAATAGTTATGGTGAAATACAACCCTGACACACACCTTTCCTGACTTTAAACCAATCAGTATCCCTTTGTTCTGTCAGAACAACTGCCTCTTGATCTGTGTAAAGGTACCTCATGAGCACAATGAAGTGTTCTGGAATTCCCATTCTTCCCAACATTATGTATGATTTGCTGTGATCCACACAGTCAAATACCTTTGCATAGTCAATAAAACACAGGTAAACATCCTTCTGGTATTCTCTACTTTCGGCCAGGATCCATCTGACATCAGCAATGATATCCCTGGTTCCACGTCTTCTTCTGAAACCAGCCTGAATTTCTGGCAGTTCCCTGTCCATATACTGCTACAGCTGTTTTTGAATGATCTTCAGCAAAATTTTGTTTACATATAATATTAATGATATTGTTCTATAATTTCCACATTCGGTTGGATCACCTTTCTTGGGAATAGGCATAAATATGGATCCTTCCAGACAGTTGGCCAGGAAGCTGTCTTCCATATTTCTTGGCATAGATGAGTGAGCACCTCCAGCGCTGCATCTGTTTGTTGAAACATCTCAACTGATATTCCATCAATTCCTGGAGTCTTGTTTTTCACTAGTGCCTTCAGAGCAGCCTGGACTTCTTCCTTCAGTACCATCGGTTCCTGATCATATGCCACCTCTTGAAATGGTTGAACATCAACTAATTCTTTTGGTATAATGATTGTGTATTCCTTTCATCTTCTTTTGATGCTTCCTGTGTCGTTTAATATTTTCCCCATAAAATCCTTCACTATTGCAACTCGAGGCTTGAATTTTTTCTTCAGTTCTTTCAGCTTGAGACATGCCAAGCGTGTTCTTCCCTTTTGGTTTTCCATCTCCAGCTCTTTGTATATGTCGTTAAAATACTTTACTTTGTCTTCTTGAGACGCCCTTTGGAATCTTCTGTTCAGTTCTTTTACTTCATCAATTCTTCCTTGCATGTATGTACATATGAAATATATATGTATGTCTATGTATGTGTGTTGTCTGTATGCATGATATCTTTCTCCCAGGACTGGTCCCTCCTAATAACATGTCCAAAATACTTGAGAAGAAGTTTTGCCATCCTTGCTTCTAAGGAGCATTCTGGTTGTACTTCTTCCAAGACAGATTTGTTCATTCTCATTCTTCTGGCAGTCCATGATATATTCAATATTCTTCACCAACAGCATATATATATATCATTGCCATTGAGTTGATTTTAACTCATAGCGACCCTATAGGACAGAGTAGACCTGCCCCATAGGGTTTCCAAGGAGCAGCTGGTGGATCCGAACTGCCAATCTTTTGGTTAACAGCCATAGCTCGCCATAGCTCTTAACCACTGCACCATCAGGGCTCCAACATTTTGAATAGGGAATGAAAAACATTCCAAAGATGAAAAGAACTGTCAAAAATTCTTATATCCTATCTCATTGATATTTCCATGGAAAAGGGCTAGCACAAAACTGATAAAACAATTTGTAGTCAAGAAGGATTTCATACAGTATTATCTTGAAGAACAATTAAAATCATTACTGATTTACCCTAAAGCATAGCTTCCAGTCTGACCCTGGAGTTCCTGTCTCCCAAAACTGAATGCACATAGATAATCCTTCAAAAGACCCCAGTGTCCTAAGGTGAAACGGTCTTCACTAAGCTGCTCACTAGGCTTTGGCTTGACTTAAAGGTGACATTAGGAAACCAGTTTTCTCAAGGCACAAGGTTCAGAAGGACATCTAAGGGCTACAGCCTGAGTGGGTTACCCCAACCTCCTGGGCCCCAGAAATCTGGATTACAGAAGAATTAAAACTGTTTCTCAGCTGGAATTCTCAAGAATAGATAACACCTAATAGATGGCACCTAATATTATTCTTTTGTAGACAGTGTGTTTGCTATTTATAAATAGGGGGAAAAAAAGAAAAAAACAACATTAACAAAGGTGAAAAAATAGCCATCTCACTTATCCCCCAAATCATTTATTTGTAAATAATCTGTAGTCAGAACAGGAAGTTGACATAAAATGAAAGACTGTCCTCACAAGACCTCCCAGGTGAGTAAGAACCTTTTAATTAAAATGAAGGATTTCTGAGTATATGCTGTTTCCTAGTGGTAGGAAATTATGCTAACATGCTGCATTAACTATTGAGGAGTACACAGCCAAACTGGAAGGAAATAGCAGAAACTGGCAAATGTAATGTCCCTGGTTGCACTCGCTCCCTTTGCAAACGGCCTATCTTTCCACAATGTACACTGCAGCAGATTTTTATAGTCTACTGGGGGATGAAAAGCTATTAAAATTTTTTTTTAAATATCAGTTCCTCATGCTCATATTTTGGGGTCTTCAAAAATAGTATACACATTAGATTGTTGGTCTAGATATATTAAATCGATTTTTCATTTTTATTTTACAGTGCACAATGTAGAATAGTTTTACAAACTCTCAGTGGTACTTGAGGACAGAGTACTTGGCAGTGCAGATATTGGCGCCTCATTATAGCAAACAAACCGACGTAAGCGTAAGCCAGTAAGCCATTTCTAACAGAGTTTAGGTATATATATACATTTAAGAAAAGAAGGATCTGTTCATTATTTTCTTCCTCAGGGTGGAACATATCAGGTTCTGCAATCAAATAAAACTGTATTGGGACACCAGAGAGTGAAATATTTTCACCATAACAAGGATACTAAGTATTTGCTTCTTTTTAAAGAAGAGAGAAACCACCCATCTTCATGTGTCATCTGTACCATTACTTTCAGGCAGTCTGTGTCTGCTTCTGTAAAGATTACAGCCTTGGAAACCCTACGGGGCAGTTCTACTCTGTCCTGTAGGGTCACTGTGAGTTGGAATTTGACTTGACAGCAATGAATGAGTAGCATAGGCACTGACAAAGCAATCTCCTTGTGTGATGGCATAACTTCATGCCCCCCAAAAAAGCATTGCATAATTCCAAATACTACTTTGGAAATAGCTCCAGAACAAAATTGGACTTTTGAGAGGAGACTGTTAAGAGTCAGTGATGTTCATCTTCCCCAGGCCTGAATTCTTACGACCCCAAATTTGCCAATAATTTATGCAACAGCCATGGCACTGTTACTGGGGAGTAACCTGTTCCTTACATTTCCTTAGTTGGAAGAGAGCTCCTGTTTCACTCTCAGTGGTGTGAAGTCGATTCCAACTCATAGTGACCCTATATGACAGAGTAGAACTGACCCATAGAGTTTCCAAGGTTGTGAACCTTTACAGAAGCAGATTGCCAGGTGTTTTCTCCTGCCTAGTGACTGGTAGGTTCGAACCACTGACTTATGGGTTGGCAACTAAGAGCTTTAACCACTGTACCACCAGGGCTCCTTAGGACACCCTTTTCCCTAAACACTCACTCCTAATAGAAACAAGAATTACTGTCTAGTAAATTTGGGTTCAAGGTTTCTCTTCTGTGTGCCTTATGTCCTTGCATCTTGCTGTCATGCCATTAATAGTCTGAAGTTCGGGACTTTTCTGTTCTTTCAATATCTTATTCACTGTTGATGTAAGCGTGAATTATGTACCTTTACTATTCACTGAGTCATTATCTGTAGAGACAAAATATTATAAATAACCAAAGCGTTTATTCATAGGAGACTGGTTAAATATACCAAGGTATTTCACACAGCGGAATATTCTATAGTCTCAAAAAAGAATGAGAGAGCTCTCTATGAACTGAAATGAATGACAACAGGAAATATCATTAAGTGAAAAAAGAAAGTTACAAACAAGTGTATGTAGTTTGCAACTTCAACAACAAAGACACAAAACAAACAGACAAACAAGAAAGGAAGGAAAAAAGCAAGGACCAAAAATTAATAATAAAAGTTACCTATCAGGGTAGAAGAGATAGAAATGGTAGGAAATACAGCTTTTTATTGAGTTTTAACTTTTGAATCATTGCAATGTTTTATCATATTTACTCATTCACAAAAATTAAATCAAACAAAAGGCAAAAAGTAAATCCTAAAATTGAATATAAATAAAAATAAATGAAGCCAACTGTATAGCAAATTGATAATATTAAGTATACAAAGAAAATAATTAATGAAAAAAAGAACCTTTGAATGCAATTTTTAGTGGGCTATATTCTAAGGAAAAAAGAATTCCACAGAAATCTTAAGTTTTAATTGGTAATTTTGTTATTCATAGAAATATTATTAGTGTAATTCTAAAAATTATCTATGTGTATATTTATATAAAATAGGCTAAAGCTAATATGTAAATGTAATACCATCATTAGGGTCAAAGATTTTCACTGTAAGTACGAAGAAGTTCAAATACAAAACTTTTTTAAAATGATAAACGTATTGTAATATTACATTTGATTTGGAAAGGTCTGTATGAACTCATGCTATTTCATAAAATATATATTTCCTAAAGCTCTGTCCATTGAAAGGGCCTAAAAACAGTGACACTTTGGTAACAATGAATACATTGTACCCAGATATTCTTTTCTAAACATAATTCTCCACTAAAAGATGTAGAGCTCCTCGGAAAAATATCTGATTTCAGGTGTGGGGCTGGAAAGTAGAAAGTAAGCCTGGTGCATCTCGTAGTTCCAGAAATCAAAAGATTGCTCAATGATTAATAAAATCATGCCAAGAAGACACAGGAACCTGCTTGCAAGAGCTCCAACAGCCAAAACGATGACAAATGCAATGGAGTGTAACAAACTTACCAACAAAAAGCGTGTGTCCACAGTGATTCTAAAAGAGAGAAAGAAAAAGAGAAAGGAGAAAAAGAATGCTAGCTAATACATGTAGAAGAATGGACAGAATTATTAGAAAATGACCATTTTACAAAAACTAATCTGCTGTGTTGATTCCAACTCATGGCATCCCCATGTATGTCAAAGTAAAACTGGGGCTGATTTCCAGTGGCTGATTTTTTCAGAAGTAGATCTCCAGGCCTTTCTTCCTAGGTGCCTCTAGATGGACTCAAACCTCCAAACTTTCAGCTACCAGCTAAGCTTTTTAACCTTTTGCACCACCCATCATTTTACAACCTACAATTAATACCTGGTTTAGGCAGTATCATCAATGGCTGTTAAAATACCTGGGTAAAACGATGTTGGAGAGCTGGTTATTCATAGTGACAAAGTATTATATCATAGAATGACTCTTAATTACTTATGCAAAATGAAGCATTTACAATAGAAGGGTCTGACAGTCATCATTTTAACCAACTGAACAAACTTAAGACCACCAGTAGTGGGATAATTCAACATTTATGTGCATCTTAATGTAAGACATTAAGACATATACATCACTCATGTAGCCTTCTTGACAAAAATGTTTATCCTGTATTTATCATTGAGGAAACTCTCAGACAATTACAGAAGATGGGACATTCTATGAGACAACTGGTCTGGAGCTTTAAATATTCAAAATTGTTAAAAAAAAAAATGCCAAGTGGTACTCTTCCAAGTTAAAACAGGTAAAAGAGACATAGAAATTAAATTTAGTGTGTGAACCTCATTTGGCTTTTGGATTAAAAAAAAGTTTTAAAAAATAATTCAAGAAAAAATTTGGAAATTTACATATGGACTGTATATGTACTAGATAACATTACGGAAATGCTATCAATTTCCCTTGGAGTGGTATTTAATTACGTAGAAGCACGTTCTTATTCTACGATGATTGCTGAAAAAGTATTTAAGGGTTAAGTGTCAGAATGGCTACAACTTACTTTCAAATGCTTTGGAATGGTACCACCTGTGATATGTAAAGTAAGACATAGGAGGTCCGTGTATTATTTCAGTTTTCTATAGAATTAAAAATTAAAAATAATAAACATTTTTATGTGCATAGGTCTTGATCCAGAAGTTCTACTTCGACAAATTTATCCTAGAGATATACTCACACAAGTAGACAAAGATATTTGAAATCATTTGTAATAGCAAAATAAAAACGGAAGATTCTCAAAGTTTACCAAAATTGGAGTTGTTCAACCAAGGCCAAATGATTCAGCCATTGAAAAACAAGAGAAATATATTGGTATTAAAATGACAAACTCTCTAAGATAAATATATCGCTAAGTAGTAATAAAGCCATCTGTAAGGGAATACTAGGTTTTTAGTATGTTTTTGTTTTAAAGGCTCTTCGAATATATTGAAAAATATATGTATGCATGTATGTAAAAGGATATTTATATTGTAATAGGAGTATTTCTACCTGGGGGATTTTAACATGATTTTACTTTCTACTCTAGAATTCAGTCTTTGAAACAAGCATGTATTATTTATAATAACTCAATTTAAATTCTTCCTGCTTCTCCAATATTCTTGCAAAGAAAATATGTGCAATTCAAAAAGGGTCTTTTAGTCACCCATCATCTTAAATCTCCCTAATTAGTAGGTCAGAATAGCTTTAACCGAAGGCAGTAGCTTATTGTGTCTCTATCCTGCCACCTATTGGTATGCTAGTCTTCAAATTATCTTTGAGTTCTCCCCAGCACGCCACCATGGAAGAAAGGCCTGGTGATCTTCTTCCATAAAGACTACAGCCAGAAAAACCTAATGGAGCAGTTCTACTCTGTAACACTTCAGGTCACGATAGGTCAGAATCAACTCAATAGCAAAGGGTTTTTTTTTTTTTTTATGTTTTTGTTTTTCTCATTGGGGAAAAGAAGTAGGATAGACATTTTATTAAATTTTATTTCTTTTTATAACTTCTAAAATTTCATTTACATGTTTTTATCATTGTGTTTTTAATGTTTATCTACTCCTAATCATTGCCTAGACTTTCTCCTGCTTGTGGAAATAACTCTTATCCTCAACCGTTGTTCTTTGACCTTTGACATCTTATTTTTATGTTAGGAAATCTTGCAAGCTCAGAAACACTAGAAAGACAGAGTTAGAGGATATTAACCTCTTTGTCTCAGGATACTCAGTTTGGAGGCACATGTAATTTTGCAAACAACCAGTTAATTATTAGTCATTATTAGTTTTTAATTATTAGTTCTTGTGGCTTCAAATTTAGACATAGACATGCAGACATTGCTCAGATCCTGGCACATAGCATATCCTCTATAAATATTACTTAAACTAGTGAACACATGCTCAAAACTGTAACCTACTCTTTCAAAATGAGCTAAAATTATAAAAAATAATAAAACAAAATATGAGAAAAACAACATGAATTAGAATTGCTGTGTGCCATTAAGTCAGTTCTAACTCATAGTGACCCCATGTGGCAGAGAAGAACTGCCCCTAATCATTTCCTGGGCTGTAATCTAATCGACTCGATGGCAGCGGGTGAGTGGGTTAATCTTTATGAAAGCCGATCACCAGTTCTTTCTCCCATGGAGCTGCTGGGTGGGTTTGAACTGCCAGTCTTTCAGTTAGCAGTCAAATGCTTAACCGTCGTGCCACCAAGGCTCCTGCTATTAGAATTAGAAGAGTGTAAGTATAAAATGATGTTGTTGTTGTTGTTAGGTGCCACCGAGTCGGTTCTGACTCATAGTGACCCTATGTACAATAGAGCAAAATTCTGCCTGGCCCTGCACCCTGCAAGATTGCAGCGCACATACTTTGGACATGTTGTCAAGAGGTATCATCCCCTGGAGAAGGACATCATGCTGGTTAAGCAGAGGGCCAGTGAAAAAAGGAAAACACTCAACGAGACTCAAAGAGACGGATTGACGCAGTGGCTGTGACAATGGTCTTAAGCGTAAGGATCATAAGGATGAAGTCATAGCCACTGCATCAATCCGTCAATCCACCAAAAAAAAAAAAAAAAGAAAGAAAAAGCACCTGAAAGTATGAAATAGTATAAATCTTACAAAATATGTGGAAGATCTGTATACTGACAACTGAAAAAACATAGATGAAAGAAATCAAAGAACACATAAATGTTGTTGTTAGGTACTGTTGAGTCGATGTCAACTCATAGCGACTTAATGTGGCAGAGTAGAACCGCCCTATAGAATTTTCTTGGCTGTAATCCTTGTGGGAGCAGATCACCAGGTCATTCTCCCACAGAGATGCTGGGTGTGTTCAAACAGCCAGCGTTTGGGTTAGCAGCTGAACACTTGATGATTTGAGCCACTAGGACTACCTGAAGATCTAAATAAGTGAAGAGAAATACTATGTTTATGGATCAGAGGACTCAATAGATTTTAATATGTCAATTCTTCCCAAACTATAGATTCAATGCAGTTCTACATGAAATTCCAGCAGGAAATTTTATACAAAATGCCAAGCTTATTACAAGCTAATATGGAAAGGCAAAGGAACAGAAATAGACAAAACAATTTTGAAAAAGAACCAAAACGTTGGAAGGCTCACATTACCTGATCACCACGCTTACTATAAAGCTGTAGCAGTAAAGACATTGTGGTGTTGGCATAAAGATAAACAATCAATAGAATATAATAGAGATTCCAGAAATAAGCCCACACATATAGAGTCAATAAGAAGGCCAAGGCAATTCAATTAAGATAGGATAGTCTTTTCAACAAAGGATGCTGGAACAATTGGATGGATATCCATATCCCAAAACACACACACCCACAAAGAACCACGATCTGTGCCATATGTGTGTATTCTGTTTAAAAAAAAAAATGCTTAAAATGAATTATAGACTTAAACAAAAGCCTAAAACTATAAAATTTCTGGAAGAAAATCTTTGTGATTTCAGTTAAGGCAAAGATTTCTTAGATCTGACATCAAAAGCATGATCCACTAAAGAAAAATTTATAAACTAGGTTTCAAAATTAAGAATGTCTGTTCTTCAAAATATGCTGTGAAGAAAATTAAAAAGAAGGTTGTATACTCAGAGGAGATATTTTAAATTATGTATCTGACAAAGGGCTTGCTTAGAATATAGTTTTTTAAATCCCTCAAAACTCAACAATAAGAAAACAGCAACCATAAAAAAATGGACAAAAGATTTGCACAGATGCTTCACCAAAGAAGATAAATGAATTGCAAATAAGCACAAGGAAAGATGCTCAACATCACTAATCATTAAGGAAATGTGAATTAAAATCATAATGAGATACCATTACACACCTATTAAAGTGATTAAGAACAAAATAAAACAAAAACCAGAAACTCTACAGCGTTGGCGATGATGTAGAGCAACAGGAATTCATATATTGCTGATAGGAATGCAAAATGGTACAATTGCTTTGGAAAATAGTTTGTTATTTTCTTATACTGTTAAATCCATTCTTACCATGTGACTCAACAACTCTTCTCCTGGGTATTTACCCAAGTAAAACAAAAACACAAAAGCCTATTCATGAATGTTTATAATACCAAAAACGGGGAAAAACTCAAATGTCTCTCAGTTGGAGAATGGATAAACAAATTGTAGTGAGTGTATATAATGGCATACTAATGGAATAAAAAGGAATGAAACAACTAATAAAAACAACATGGATCAATCCCAGATGCACTATGCTAAGGGAAAGAAGCCAGGCTCAAAGGGTACATATTGTGATTCTATTTATTTGACATTCTCGCCAGGGTACATTTTAAGATTCATTCTTGAGACAGGATGGAGAAGGTAGGAGGGTTTGTATAATAAAGAGCATGAGGGAGTATTGGAGGTGAAGCGGCTATTTTAAGAACTATTTTCAATCTTGATTATGCGGCTAGGTGCTACATTTAAGCACTTGACTCTTACCTGAAAGGTTGGCGATTCAAACCCACCAGAGGCACCTCAGAAGACTGGCCTACCAACCTGCTTCTGAAAGATCACAGCCTTGAAAACCCTACGGAGCAGTTCTAACCTGCACATGTGGGGGCACTGTGAGTTGAAAGCGACTGGAAGCAATTAACAACAACACAACTGTATACGTTTGTCAGAAGTCTCAGAGCTATTCATTAAAAAGGGTAAATTTTACTGCATCTAAACTGTACCTTAGTTTTTTTATTAAAAAAAAATGTTAAAGAGTTCAAAAATTTTGAACTGAATGAAAATAGAGATACAATATATCAAAATTTGTAGAGTGTAGTTAAAGCATTACTTAGAGGTCGACTGACCACATTTATGTTCACATTAGAAAAGAAGAAAGTTTTCTGACCAATGATCTATGCTTCCACCTTAAGAAATTAGAAAAATTAACTAATTTAATCTAGAGTAAGTAGAAAGAAGGAAACAATAACAACAGAAATTAAGGAAATAGGAAATGGAAAAATGGTAGAGAAAATGTGCTAAGACCATTGTTTCAGATCAGATAGAAAGGAAGCTATCAAAGACATCAAAGTCATTTCAACTTGAAGAGATTCTGACAATATAATTGAGATATTAATTGGAATTGATTGAAACTCAGTTAATATATTTAAATTTATGAGTTCTTATTAAATATAAAGAAAAAACTAATTGCTTAACTTTCAGGAGTGATAGGGATCTAATTACCTTTAAAGAATAAAACATTTATCCCAGCTTTTCTATAAGAGCTACCCCATTGTATAACCAAATAGTTGTTTTTGGGTGCCATCAAGTGAATTCCTACTTGGACTCGGAGTGACCCCATGTGAGAGAGTAGAACTGCCCCAGAGTTTTCTTGGCTGTAATTTTTATGGAAGCAAATGAACAGATCTTTCTCCCATGGAGCTGCTGGGTGGGTTTGAATTGCTAATATTTTGGTTAGCAGCTGAGTACTTAACCATTGTGCCAACAGCTCCTTATAGTAGATGAAGGGAAATATCTCTTTATATAAGTATTTCAACAATGAACGAAGACAGTGATAAAATAAAAATGTCTTCACTTCCCGATCTCTAATGAATTAAAGAATTTAAGCTTTGGACATCCATGATTATGAACAACACACAAAGGAAACCAGGATGCATAGTTGGGTGATAAAACCGTTTTTACACAAGTGAGAAAGTTATTACATAAAAGTCAGGATAATGGTTTCTTTTGGGGTACAGAGTGGGGGTTCTGTTTAGGAAAGAACAGGTTGGGGTTCTTGAATTGGGTGGTGAGTCCCAGGGTTTTCATTTTATAATGATTTCTTAAATTATAAATTTGTTTAATAAAATTTTCTATGTTTGTGTTAAGCCTCTGTGTTGCCCAACTGTTTAAGTGCTCAACTACTAGCAGAAAAGTCGGCAGTTCGATCCCACCCAGAGGTGCCTCAGACTAAAGGCCTGTTGATCTGCTTTTGAAAGATCACAGACATGAAAACCCTGTGGAGCACAGTTCTACTCTGTAACATATAGGATCACCATGAATCAGAATCTACTGTACAGCAACTTGTTTGATTTTGGTTTTGGTGTCTGCAATAATTTATTTTTTCAAAAAAGGCTTTAGACCTGTCTAAAATAAAAGAAACCAATCCACTGGGGTCAAGTTGATTCCAACTCACAGTGACCCTATAGGACAGAGTAGAACTGCCCCATATGTTTTCCAAGGAGCAGCTGGTGGATTTGAACTGCCAACCTTTTGGTTAGCAGCCATAGCACATAACCAGGGCCCCTTAGACCTGACAAAGCTGATCAAACTCATCTCCCAGGTATTTAAACTGTGCTGTATTGAAACTCTAGGAAAAATCACAACAAATCCAATGGATTGGTTAAAAAGGTCCATGAATTCTTCAAAATTGTTTGCAAAATTGTTTGTGTCCCAGAGTGGGAACCCTGAGCAAAGGAGGATCATTTCTCCTCCCTATCGTTTTATTGTTTCCGACCTCTTAAGCTGTCCTAAAACAAGAAAGAGGTGTCAAAAGTCAAAGAACAAAGGTTGGGGGTATGAGTTATTTCTATGAGCAGCGGCTATCTAAACAGTGGATGGAGGTAAACAAACATTAAAAATACAATGATAAAAAAATAACTACTGATACGAAAAAATTTTTTAACTAAAATACGATAAAATGAAGTTATCCTACTTCTTTGTTTCTCATTATTCTCTTGGACTTGTTAGTTCTAGGGTATGTGGCCTTGATAGACTACTTTTTTCTTATTTGTCAACCATTTCTTAAGTAGTTCATCTACTTTAAATCCTTTTCTTGGTTTTTTTACCAAGGGAAATTTTTCTTTTATTTGCTATATACTGGGGGCTCTTTTTCTCTCACCAAGATTCCCACCAACACTCTGTCTCCTGTCAGCTTATATCTCTTCCCATAAAACAAAGTGTGGATCAGGACCATGTGTGCTGGAGTTATCAGAGCTGCTGGTTAGAAATGTCAATTCTGCAGCTGTAAGTTCCTATCATGAATCACTAGAGGTAAGACCCTTTTGGAATTTGGAATTTGAAAGAGTTGCTCCCTCGTGAGACTAAATAATAAGACATTAGAGAAACTTTGTGCAAGTGTCAGCATGATGACTCTTTTCTATTTCCTTAGAAGAAAAGTTGTTTTTAATTTCTTTCAACCATTTACTTTTGGATAGAGAGATGATGGAAATCCTGGTGGCATAGTGCTTAAGTGCTATGGCTGTTAACCAAAGGGTTGGCAGTTCGAATCCACCAGGTGCTCCTTGGAAACTCTATGGGACAGTTCTACTCTGTCCTGTAGGGTCACTAGGAGTCGGAATCGACTTGACAGCGCTGGGTTTTTTTTTTTTTTTAGATAGATGATAGGTAGATGATAGATAGATAGATGATAGATAGATTAGATAGATAGATAGATGACAGAGAGAGAGATAGAGAGAGAGATAGAGAGATAGATGATAGATTAGATGATAGATAGAGATAGACGGACGGACAGATAGATAGACAGATAGACAGATAGATAGATAGATAGTTGGAGTCAACTCCAGATCATGGCAACATTATGTAAAACAGAGCGAAATATTGCCCAGTCCTGCATCATTCTCATGATTGTTGGCATGTTCAAGTCCATTGTTGTGGCTAGAGTGCCAATCCATCTCAATGAGGGTCTCCATTGCCCCACTGGCCCTTTATTTCACCAAACTTCATGTTCTCCTCCAGTAATTGATCCGTACTGATGACATGTCCAAAGCAAGCAAGTTGGGCAATATTCTCTTGTGATCCATAAGGTTTTCATTGGCTAATTTTTGAAAGTAGATTGCCAGGTCTTTCTTTCTAGTCTGTCTGAGTCAGGAAGTTCTGCTAAAACTTGTCCACCATGGATACCCCTGCTGGTATTTGAAATACTGGTGGCAACTGCCAACATCACAGCAGCATGCAAACCATCACAGCACAACAAACTGACAGACAAGTGGTGGTTTCTTTTTAATACAGGTTAACTAATTTTAACTATTTTACAGTTATTAATATACAATAATGTACATTTCTTAAATTTTAACACATTTTATAATATAGGACATTTATTTCGTAAGAATATTCTTTCATAAGAACTCAAAGCATATTACAGAATTTACAAATATTCTCTTACCTCAGAGGCATTGGTACCTATTACACCTATTTATGGATTAGGAAGAAAACAAAGGAAACGAAATGCTAGGTATTGCGATATAGAACCAGACACTTTCCCAGCACTCCTATTTTTTTTTACTTCATTTTGTTAACTTTATATGAGCTATTTTTCAAGGGCTATCACTTTTCCCACAAAGTTTGTAGCTCTGTTTACAAATAAGAACAAACCAAAACTCAAACCCATTGCCATCGAGTTGACTAGACTCATAGCAACCACAGGGTTTCCAAGGTGTGCGTGGTGGATTCGAACTGCTGACCTTTTGATTAGCAGATGAACTCCTAACCACTGCGCCACCAGGGCTCCAAATAAGAACAATAGTATGCACAAAATCCAGCATTGTATCAAGATCTGAATAACTGCCTTTTTTATTTTCTAATCTAAGATGATAAACCCCGACAGTCCCAAAGATTAATATCTTATTGTCTGAAGTAGAATAAATTTCAGGCTTTGAAGGACAGTGAATTACAAAAATCACATTATGCCTGGAGACGGTTTCATCTACAACATCATGAACTCCAAAAATCAGCTGCTCAGAGAGCCACGGGATGCACCACACAAGGTTTACTGGATGGGAAGCAGGCCCAAAAGCCTCTAGGTTTCTAGGAATGCAACTGTCACCAAAAGAAGCTTAAAAAATAACTTGGAACTCCTTTTTCATTTTTCTATTGCCGTCTGGGGGAAAGGGGTGTAAAGGAGTGGAATAGGGTAGCAAGAGATTCTTGAAAGTAATTCTCAAACTTGACTTCTCAAACCCACTTTTTTCTGTTTTTTGTCTGCTGTTGAAGTAATTTCAACTCTGAAGCTAGACAACCACAGGAACGATTTGTTTACCAGGTGCATATGAAGGGAAAGCAACATCCCATGATGAAGTTCTCTTTGTCTATCAAGGTCCAACTTCTGGTGGATTCTGGAACTAGCGACTTGTCACATAGTCGACCATAAGCCATGACAGCAGATGAACTATTAGGTGGGAATGGGACCTACAGTAGCGTTCATTTTTAAGGAGTCCTTAATTTGTGTTAAAGCAGTTTTGGCATTTGAAAGGCTTTGACACTGCCCCCAGGCATATCTGCGAGCACAGTCTAAGTTTGCAGGGTGTCTTTCTACTTGCTGAAGTGAAAGTCGCTTAGGGTGGCCCGAATTTTCATTTGATCAGGCCGGATTGCAGTTTCAGTCATGCCCTTCTTACAATAAGCTATCATGTACCTACGGGAAGGACTTTGTAAGTGTTAATAAAGCCTCTCCCCACGCCAGCCTGTGCAGACATAGACAGGTGCGGTATGAATAAGCACAAGTGGACTGAGACTGTTTGGAATGAACAATGTTGAGAAATGACCTCTTAAATTTTGATTTGGTGTTTCTGCTAAAACTTCACCTTATTTCTTATTATAATGTGGTTCCCTTGTATATGGCATTCTAAATTATTTATTAATTGAAGTTCAGCCTAACCACAGCATCATTAATGATTAATTCTTCTTTTGGATCTGTGTGCATTCGTATGATTAAATGCTTTGTGCCTTTGCTTACGGAACCCAGTCTGCTATTTTGCATTGATTAGCGGGAATGCTCAAAGAGCAAGTGCCCATTATGGAATTCCCAAAGGATATTTGTGGTAACCTTTTCCTGAGTGTATCTAACCTCCGATGTGCCATTATGTGGGAAGAGAAAAACAAACTCCTCTACCCGCATTCTGCTGCGTTGGCAACAGAGCATTTATGGCCTTATATGTCGGCCTCCTCCCTGCATCCTACCTGCAGGAGCAGGTAGGTGGGTGAGAAGGAGTGATAGGCTACGTGAAGTGTCTTCATAAACATGAAGGGGAAAATAAAACGACTTTGCAAAAAGATCTGTTTTATACAGAAAGTTCAGCTGTACCCCACATAACTGAATTCATCATTACAGGCTAGATTGTGCTTTAGAAACAAATCACTTTCAAAGCTCAGGCTTTTCACGTAACAAAGATTTATTTTTCACTTTGCAACATGCAGGTTGGAGAGGACCTCAGAGATGGAGTCATCAGAAGCGTCTCCATCATCTCAGAGATGGAGTCTCAGAAGGGTCTCCATCATCTCAGAGATGGAGTCATCAGTAGGGTCTCCGTCATCTCAGAGACAGAGTCGTCAGAAGGGCCTCCATCATATGACTATACCAGGCTCAGTCTCCAATCATGCGTGGGCTTTCATTACCTCAGCCTGGAAGCATGTTTCCTTCACACTCGGAGTTCATTGGCCATAACTACTCATGTGGGTAAAAATTGAGGGGCGTATGGAATACTTGGTGACCATTTCTGTCTACGCTCCAATCTGCCTTTCTGGTTATCAGCACATGGGATACATTCAACAGCTTCCCAGGGGCCACAAGACAGAAGTCCTGTCTAGTTACAGACTCTGCTTAAAGCCTGGTGTCTTCCTTTCTTTAGCGCTGATATAACAAATACCACAAGTGGGTGACTCTAATAAACAGAAATTTATTTTCTCACAGTGTAGGAGGCCAGAAGTCTCAATTCAGGGTGCTGGCTCCGTCTGTCTTCTCTGGGGGAAAAATCTTTGTCTGGGCTTCCCTAGCATTCTCAGAACTCGCTGGAGCTCTCCATGTGGCATCTATCTTCCCCCTGCCTGCTTACTTCTCTGTGCCTGTCTGCTTTTTTTATATCTCAAAGTGATTAGGTTTAAGACACACCCTACATTGATATGGCCTCATTATCATAACAAAGAAAACCCTATTCCCAAAATGGATTACATACATAGGTATAAAGGTTAGATTTACAACACATATATTTTGAGGGGCACAATTTCTTCCATAACACCCCTGGGTGATGTGCAGAGGCATCCATTAGGCCCAGATATGGCTCCTCCAGGTTCAGAGACTTACGGACTGAAAAGACCTGTTCATGTCTTCTGTAATGGAACAACAATATTAGAACAGAAGCAGAATAACTATACCTGACATTCCCATTTGGAGAGAAAGATAGGGGACATGTAGCAGTAAATTCTCTGAACCAATTCCAGAATTCCACCAAACCTGCAGAGTGAGTGCAGTCTAACCTCGTGTTGGGGGCAATCCTTGATTTGGTCTTGACTCTATTTACTAAGAAGAAGGCCCTTGGGCTGTATTTTCCCTTATTCCTAGCTCTGCCATCTGGAAGATTTTTTATCTTTACTCTCCTTGGCCACATCTGTGTTGGGCATTGGGGAATATAACCTTCATGAGGGCTGTGCAACTTTCTGAGCCAAATTGTTGCCATACAAGGTTAGTAGCCTGTAGTAGACAGCATTACTGTTCAGCAGTCATCCCTGCCCCTCCACACCCTGATTATATACCCATTCTAATCTCTGAGTTTATCACTGTTTTCCCCAAAATCCTGTAAAAAAAAAAAAAACGGCACATACTATGGTTAAGATAACACCTCCTTCATGAAATTTCTTTGCCCTCTGCCACATTGGTTTGCAATGTACCAGACATTAGTTAGTCAGATGCAGACCAAGGCAAATTGAGGGCAGAGCAGATCCAAAGCCAACCTGTGACGGTCACATGAGTAAAGAAGAAATAAGGTTTACCTGTTGAAAATCACTGGCATTTTGTGGTTGTTTGTTGCCACAGCATAATTTAATGTTGTTGTGTGTGGTCAGGTTGCTTCTGACTCACAGCAGCCCTATAGGACAGAATAGAATTGCCCTATAGAATTTTCTAGGCTGTAATCTTCACTTGAGAAGATCACCAGGCCTTTTCTCTGAGGAGCGGGTGGTGACTTTGAACTGCCAACCTTTTGGTAGCAGCTGAACACTTAATCATTGTGTCACCAGGGCCTACCCTAAAACTGAGATGCAGGTAGTTCCTGTCTTAAAGTATATTCTAGTTATGACAAACTGCACTTATGACCGTCCATTTTTTTTTGTACATCTTACTGTTAGTAATATGTACTACATAAATGTCACAGTGCACAATTTGCTGATGTTATCATTCTCAGATGTTCACTCCCAGGTGTTCAATGTTATGATTTACTGTTCAAAAAACTGCCGTATAGCAGGCTATGGCCTGGTCTACAATGAAGTCAGCGTCAGTGTTGAGAGTTGTAATGAACAGAAAGTTAGGCAATGTTCAACTCTAATGCCACAGGACAATTGAACTGTGCACACACCCAACAGTGGTTACAATTCCAACTTCATTGTAGACCAGGCCCACAGCATGATTCTATTCAGCATCGGGTAACATCAAAAGTATCAGCTGTTAACTTGAAGCCCAGTTGTTCAAATTTCTCACATTGTAACATCTGCACTGCTTATACCCCCCCAGGTATGTCTAGCGAAAGAAGTCTTGCCACTTTAAATTCTAATCCAGAAAAGAAGGCAGGAAGGCTCTAGACATGGATGTAAAGGTAAAGATCATTAAGGCCCATGATAATGGAAAGAAAGTCAGTGAAATATACATATGTATTAAAACGCATCTGTAAGTTTATATGTAACGTTTCCAACCCCCAAGGACAAATAAAGATTAAATTTATAAAGATACTGATAATAAAAGGCAGGAGTAATGAAAACTAAAAAAAAAAAAACAGGTATTCAACTTAACGTCAGCACCATAACCATAGAGTTGTTTTAATGGAACCCCACCGAAAGCTGGGGACTACCTATAAACCCTGGGGTTATTTTAAGGTCCCATCTCTTTAAGTTCAGTGATTTCTTTTGCAATATAACTGTTTCAGCATCTAAATAGAGTCTTATCTAGGCCATTCCAGTAAACCAGATGTGCCAGTAAATGTATCCACCATTCTCTTTGAGACATAGTTCTCATACCCAAAATATTTGTTTGCTTTCTCACTTCTATAGCTCTCACTTCTCTGAACTTGATAGTACTTTGAGTTCTCTGGGCTTCCGTGAGCAATATGTGGGAGGGGTTTTTATTCATAGTTTCTACCACCTGTCTGTCAGTTTGTCATACTGTTGTGGCTTGTGCATTGCTATGCTGCTGGAAGCTATGCCACTGGTATTTTACATGCCAGTAGGGTCGCCCATGGTGGTTTCAGTGGGGCTTCCAGACTAAGACAGACTAGGAAGAAAGGCCTGGTGATCTACTTCTGAAAATAAGCTGTTTACAATCCCATGGATCACAAAAGAGTGCTGTCCTACATGGTGCTGGAAGATAAGGCCAGTAGGTTGGAAATCACTCAAAATACACAGTGGTTGCAACAATTAACTTGAGCGTTCCAGTTATCATGAAGCTGGTGTAAGACCAGGCAACACTTTGTTCTGTTGTACACGAGGCCTTCATGAGTTAGGGCTGGCTGGATAGCAACTTACAACAACCTTCTTAGTTTGATTTTTGTCCTTAAGCATTTGCATTAGTTGACAGATTATACTGAGTATGTTTTCAAAAAGCATTTTTTCAAGTCTATTTACTGGTCAGGGTTAAAACAAGACCTAAATATCATAATTTCCTTTCACTAAGCTGCACATTAGCAATGTATTTCCTGAAATCATCTCTTTCCTGTAATACTTTGTGAAATACAATCAAGAAGCAGCCGACATACACTATTAATGCTCTATTTTCCAACCTCTTTCATAGATCTGCAAGATAATTTGTTTCCCATATTATCACAGGGTCCAGTTTTACCAAACATCTCAGCCCTGCAAAATGGGTTGCTCCTGTAAACCTAAAAGTGTTCCAAAATAAAAAGTTTATTTGAAAAAGTAAGCTGCTCTCTTTCTAACTTGATAGTTGCTTTTTCATGAGCACTGAACCATCCCCGTATTATTTTCGGATGCTGGCTTGGCTGTTTCAGAGCACCTCCTTTCCGGCACCAATTTCTGTGTTAGGACAGGCATGGGCTTACCAAGAGTCAGGGTTGGCTCAATGGTAGTTAACGACAACAGCAACAGGCAATACTATTGTAGCCAGTGCTCTTCAAATCTCTGGAGTTTCACATAGCAAAGGTGGCTTCCTCAGTGACAGTATATGCACCGTGCAGATGGGCAGGGCCCTGCTCCACAGGGCCTGACAGAGGGTCTGCACTCTTTGCTAAGTGCACTGGTTGAAACACTAGCAAGACATTATGCAGCCTCAGCCTGGAAGTGACACATAGCACATCTCCCATTTTTCATTGACAGAACTGGTCTCCATGACCCCACCTAAGTGCAAAAGGCCTGGAAAAACATAAAGGAACAAATGGAATATTTAAGTTTGACTTAATTGCACAGTGCTGTCAGTCACATTTTCTGTATCTTTGTTAAATTTTTTGTCTACATTTTCTATCAATATCTGTGAGAGTAATGTTGAAGCCTCCAATAATAATTGTGGACTTAACTCTTTCTTCTTTCAATTCTATTAGTTTTTGTCTCATTTATTTTAGACCTCTATATTAGGTGCACACTCATCTAGAATTATTAGGCCTCTTGGTGAATTGGGAACCCTGTTGGTACAGTGGTTAAGAGTTTGGCTGCTAACCAAATGGTTGGTGGTTCAAATCCATCAGCCACTCCTTGGAAACCCTACAGGGCAGTTCTACTCTATCCTATAGGGTGACTATGAGTTGGAATCGACTCGATGACAATGGGTTTGGGTTTTGGTTTACTGATAAACAAAAATAATGTAATACGCCAATCAAATTTTAGAAAATACAAGTGACTGTAAATATGAAAAAAAAAAAAGAGAAAAAAAAACTTATAATAATCAGGCAGAGGGATAATGGAATAACCAGATTTCTGAGATGCCTGTTTACATGGCAGCAAAATAATACAATCATTTCTGAAGTAGTCAGAAGATTACTCTCTAATTTGCATGTTTTATCTCTTCCTTGATGGTCTTTATCCTCCTGGTGGTCACTATTCCTTAATACAAGAAATGAAACTCATATTAGCCCATTTTATAGCTTACAGTTATGCTGGCAAAGGATACTAACAATTATCGCTAGCATGAACATTTGTTCAATCTATAATCTTTATCAGTTGTGTTACTGTATAATTTATTGCCCAAACTAGAATATTTTCAGAGTGAAAGCGGTGACATTAATTACACTGCGACAATGCCCATGAACTGGACTCTCCTAGGCCGTGAATTGTATGGTCACCCTATCTATCAAAAATTTACAGTAAGATTAAATTGCCAAGTATCTGAATAATGATTAAATTTTCATAATAATAGCTACTTATTTTAAGTCATTTTTATTATAAGCTAGGGAATTAAGTACTTTACATACAATGTTTCAGGGAGTCCCTGGGTGATAAAAACAGTGCACTTGGCTGCTAACAGAAAAGTAGGTGACTTCAGTCCTGGCAATCTACTTTTGAAAACTCAGGCATTAAAAACTCTATGGACCAACTCTTCAGACAGGGATTGGACTGGAATAGGGGACGGAAAATGATACTGGTGAAGAACAAGCTTCTTGGATCAAGTGGTCACATGAGACTATGTTGGCATCTCCTGTCTGGAGGAGAGATGAGAGGGTAAAGGGTGCCAGAAGCTACCCAAATGGACACGAGGAGAGAGAGTGGAGGGAAGTACTGTGCTATCTCATCAGAGAGAGAGCAAGTAGGAGTGTATAGCAAAGTGTATGTAAATTTTTGTATGAGAGACTGACCTGATTTGTAAGCTTTCACTTAAAGCACAATAAAAATTAATTTTAAAAAACCCTATGGAGCACAGTGCTACCCTGACACACATGAAGCCACCAAGAGTTGTAGTTCACTGGGTGGTAATTGGCTTTATACATTGTTTCAGTTACTTAAGGAACCCCTGTCCCTATTGTATAAGGGATAAAGGATCCTGTCCAAAAAAAAAAAGTCCAAAGGTTAGCTGCTAAGTCAGGATGCAACCTAAAGGTTTTTGACTCCAAAACCATTCTCTAGTCTACTACATTACGCTGCCTTTCCTCTAACACAAACCTGGATCTCTAATAAACTAAATATAGCAAATCTTTATTATATACCTACCAGTGGCAAAGTACTCTGTTGGGATCTGAGAGGGAGAGCAAAAGACTAAGTTGTTTTGACAAAATAGTAGTTCCTAAATGACTATGTATTACATAGCAATATTAGCTACTGTTATTGGTATTTTATACACACCATTTCTTTCTCATTTAATACCCAAGAAGGTCCTGTAGAGTTTTTGTTTTCGTTATTGTTGTTAACTACAGTCCAGCCGGCCATCAACTCATGGTGACCCCACGCACATGGGATGGGGCTGCTGTGACCCACAAGGTTTTCACTGGTTGATTTTCAGAAGTAAAACACCAGATCTTTCGTCCTAGCTTGTCTTGGTCTAGAAGCTCCGCTGAAACCTGCTCAGGATCATAGTAACACTTCAGCCACCGCGGACAGATGGGTGGTATCTGCTCCTGAAGTGCATTGGCTGGGAGTCAAACCGGGTCTGCAGCATGGAAGGTGAGAGTTTCACCACTGAAACAACAGTTTTATTTTTCTAACTTTAAAGATATATAAAGTAAAACTGTGGGGAGGTTAAGATCTACTTGAGGTCATAAAGTTAAGAAACAGTAGAAACTTGTTTAAACCCAAATTGCCTGACTCCCAAGTTTATATTGTTGACCACTGTGCTGTTTCACAAAAGATTTATTGAATAATAAATTTGTTCTCTGAGGTAAATACATAAAGAAATACAGAATGTAGGAAAGCTTTGCTTGTGTTATATTTAGTTGTGATAATTCCGCGTTAATCAGGAATGAGCTAGAGTGCTGGTGGGAAACACTGGAGAAGAAAGAGAATCCATCTGCACCAAATGCTTTGCTTAAAGGTAGAAGGAGGTGAAATAGTGTGAGAGGTCAGGCCAAAATCTCCAGGAGCTCGAGAAGATTGGCACTGTTCTTCATTTTTGGTAATAAAGTATATTAAAATTATTCAGAAAAATAAAAAGGCTAAATCTAAAAGTACAAACGGCCAGTAGATACTCTGCTAAATGACAAAGACATTTCCATTTATCTCTGTGTCCTTCAAAAGTCAAACTAATACCTGTACGAAATTAGATGTGTTATGTTCAAATATGCCACGGAAATTGCTAGACAGATGGGAGAGACAGAAAATGCAAAAAAGTGAAAGCAGCAGAGAGGTTCTCATAACACAGAAGCAACAATGCATTTCATTTTCATGGTATGGCCTATGAGTTTTCATGCTGTTTTATTTGTTTGTTTCATTTTTGACATTATAGCCTTTTAAGACCACAACGCTATTAGTTAATTTCCATGCTTATTGATAATCAAAGTTCTTGGATGCATTTTATAAGGCTCTCTTCATCTGCTAAGCGTAGCGTTAAGCAGTGATAAAAGACTCAGGGGAGAGAAGGTACAAGAGAATGAATGAATGAATGCAAAGTGAACACAGAACTTAAATTATCTAACTCTGCCCCTCCACAGCCACTACTCCTCCACCAAGACAAGGACAGACAGACAGCACTCTCTTTTCATCTCCATTAATATGTGACTAGGGCTCCAAACACTCATGCATTTCCACAGGGAGCAAGGCCACTGCATCGCAAAAAAAGTGATTATTGGGCATTTGGTGTGCCTTCTAAAGTATTCTCAAAATAATATTTGCCCTGTAAAATGGGTAGTCTCCACTCTTATTGATCAAGGCTCCCCTTAGAGAGTGCTTTTAAGTCAGAATTGACTCGACAGCAATGGGTTATAGATTAGGTTAGGTTTATTTGATAATTCACAGGGTGATTTGCAGGTTGCCCACAGCTTGAATTAAATTTAAACTTAATTTTGGATGGATATTGGACATGTGATGCCCCTTAAATAGTACTACCTGTATTGACTAATTTATATACATTTCACTGTAGAAAATTATTTTAAATGGCATATAAACTGTCAATAATTGATTAAGATTTTGTTATGGTGCTTCCACTAGATAATAACCACAACCAAATTAATATCAAAAAACAAGTTCAGTACTAGGAATATATCTTAAATTTGGGGTATTTTTAATCACTGTATGGAGGATGATTATCCATGACTGTACTTAGCAATATTAGCAAAAAGAAAATTGATAACATCCAGATGCAAACTACATGTAATCACACCATTACACTCAAAAAAATTTAAGAAGTAGATTGAATTCATCAGGAAAGCTGTAATCAGGAAGCCCTGTTGTCTAATTTTAAAAAATCTGGCTAAAAGGCTGTGCTAATAAGTGTTTTGTTTTTTTTTTTCAAAGGGGCTAACCACAAATGAGCTAATGACAGATTGTGACATGGTTGGAATATTAGTACAATACAACCTCAAATTGCTAATGGAATCAGTTTGTGTATTTATTTGATAAAAGGGGGTACTCTGGACCTTAGGAAATGGTTAGCTTGTCTATCTCTATGCTTTAAAAATCATTTAGAGGCCTCTATTTCTATACCCCAGGTCCTTTTCTTCTCCTTTGTAGCAAATTTCAGGACATAAAGGCTGTCTCTCTTCTTGAGAGCTGTTACTACCAATATTTTCTCTGCAGACACAGTGTTTCCTGAGTGCCTACTTATAGAAATATAGATTTTTCAGCTTATCCACCTCTTGCTTCCTGAAAAAAAAAAAAAAACCAGAAAAACAAAAACAAAGGTATTGACCTACGCACTTTAAGGATTTTACTACTAGAAAACAAGAGGTCTGACATACAAAGAACAAATACAGGACCACTAAAAAGATTCCAAAGTCTTACCGACTTTAAATGGTAACCCCAAATCTTAAAAGATCCACAGTCTTCATCCTCGTTGCCTTGTAGGCTGGTAGGTGGACATGCTGATGGAAGTTATCCCTTCATTTTTGTTCCTGAGCACAGAGTTTAGGGACTCCCGGTGTGCTTCTGATCCCACCGTTAGCAGAGGCCTGGCTCTCCACGACAGTCTTCCACCCTAAAACGTAGGATCAAAACAAGCCATAGGTTTCCACTCTCTATGTTTCAAGGGCTTAATTCATATCCCCAAGTAATCTGAATTTGTTAAGCCCCATTCCACTGCATTCTACCCCTCACAGCAATGAATCTCTTTAGCCATTTCCTCAAAACAAGATGTTAAAATGAGAGCTTGCTTATAAGTACTTTGATCACCTTAAGTCTGGATATATTGAGAGAGAAGAGTGGGACACTAGGGTCCCTGAAGGTGTTCTTGGGACACCCCAAAGCTGTAGCATATGGTGGCTCTGTGCTCAGCCTCCATGGCCTGCAGAAAATAGTCTAAGGGTGCAAAAAAAAAAAAAAAAAAATCTCATGCTGTGTGATGCCCTGTATTCATCTCCTAGGACAGCCCTAGCAATGCCACAATCTGTGTGGCTTAAAACAGCAGAAAGCCACTCTGGCAGTGTTATGAAGGCCAGGAGTCTATATTTCAACCATTACCAGGGTCAAGCCTCCTCTGGAAATTCTAGGGAAGAATTATTCCTTGCCTCTTCCAGTCTCTGGTAGCCTGAGCATTCCTTGGTTTGTGGCAGCATATCCCATCTCTGTTTCCATCTTCACCTGGCTGTCTTCCTCTGTCTCTCTCTGTGTCTCTGTTTGCTCATCTCTGAAGGACACCAGTCATAAAGAGCTTAGGGCCCACCCTACTCTAGTATGACTTCATGTTAACTAATTACACCTGCAAAAACCCTATTTCTAAATTAGGCTTCAGGAGTTAGAACTTGAACATATTTTTTGGGTGACACAATTCAACCCATAACATGCCCCACAGGCATTTGTTTCTTAGAAAAAGTCTGGGTTCCTCAAAGAGTTCAATTACATAGTGGCCCACCACTTGTTGTAGAGACTGTAGGAGAAATCAAGGAGCCGGTGAAGTCTTGCATGACCTTGGAAATATCACCCAACTCTGAAATCCTATAAAAGCTCCTTGCCTGCAGAGAGCCGTGAATTTTAGTGCTATTAGAAGGAGCCAAGAATGAGCACTAATACTTGCTGCTTTCAAAATGACTGGTAAGAGAGTCATTCTATGCTCAGCATAAAAAAGACCCCTGGGGAGAGAATAGCATGTGGAAAGATGCCTGCTGGAGCTGCCAGGCCACCCTGACAGGGCATCAGAGCCATTCTGAGTGGAAGAGCTTCAAGGTGTTGGTGAGAGCCCACACTGGCAGCCAAAAGAGCATGCTGCTGAGAGCTGCATGAGGACCTGGGCCATCTGGGACATGTGCTTCACAGTGTGACAAGAGCAGGAAATCAACCTCCTGCAACACTGCAGCTACAACCACTTTTATGTCTGGAAAGTTAGACCTTCTTTATATGTATACCTATAGGTGTATATGTATACTTAATTTTTTCTTCATAATCTGTACTGTTCTAGCAGGATTCCTAATAGAACTGAAGTCCCAGAGTTGTTGAATGGGAGCTTGAGCTTTCAATATACACATCCAGAGTCACGAATTATTGGTCCTATGCTGCTAATGCATCAGTGGCTTGCTTTCTCCCTGTCCCGCCTCATGGTGTACCAATTACTGTCAAGTCGATCCCAACTCATGACAACCTCATGTGTGTCAAAGCAGAACTGTACTCCATAAGGTTTTCAATGGCTTATTTTTCAGAAGCAGATCCCCAGGTCTTTCTTCCAAGGAACCTCTGGGTAGACTTGAACCTCCAACCTTTCCGGTTAGCAGCTGAGCACATTAACCATTCTGGGACTCCCACAAGGTGTGGGCACACTATAAAAACTTCCACAGCTGCTCTGTTCCCATTCCCACTTCACCATCTTCTGCAAAACCTGTCTTTTCAGTTTGTATCCTGTTGGATAGTTGTTTATTCTCTATCACACTAGCCCCAAACTGCCTGACCTCCAAATTCAACATCTTTAAAAGATGCTGCCTAAAATATTATTCCCAAGCTTTCACCTTCCACAGCTCCTGGGAAAGCAGCATCACTTCCTAGGCATCACCTAGGTTCTGGAGATGCCTCATTTTGACCCTAGCAGTTATTAGATTCCTTAAGAAAGGTAAAACCCATAAACCTGTTGCCATTGAATCGATTCCAACTCATAGGGACCGTATAGGACAGAGAGGAACTGCCCCTATAGGGTTTCCAAGGAGTGGCTGATAGATTTGAACTGCCGACATTTTGGTTAGCAGCCAAGCTCTTAACCACTGCACTACCAGGGCTCCAAAGGAAAAAAAAAAAAAAAGGTAAGCCCAGGAAAAAAGGGTTTATTAATAATTGAAATAAAACCAGGAAGGAGGCAGAGGTATATATAGCGATAAGTAGTCAGAACAGACAAGAAGACGTATCTCCCTCTTGAGGACTCACGTGCCCTGAATTTTCAAGAACCTCAGAGGTTGAAACAACGCAAGGTATTGGCCGTGATTCCAACTGTTAGCCAGAGGAAGAGACAGATAATGTTTATATTATGGGATTCAGAGTCACTACTGGAAATCATCTTTTACAGCTCGAAGTAATTTGTCCACTTTTGCCATGACCCCCATGATCACTGCACAGCTACAGTGATACCTCACATTTACAGTTGTTAATCTGTTTAGCCTGTGTTTCCAAAGCTTGGCCACCATGCTGAGGTAGCAAAATCCAGAGAAACTTGCATACTCAGTCACATAATGTGCCCTTCCCTGTGAACGCTTTTGCATTTTTCTTGCAGCTGAGTTTTCAACAAAGGATCTCTGTTCCCTCCTTGAGAATCTCCCCCCTTAGGAACCTCGGAGGTCATTCCAATAAGTGAACTTCCACCAGGAACATCCCGATAACTCAGATCACTGGAGAATTTAACTCCATTTAACCTCAATGTTTAACCTCAAAAGAGCAAGTTTAATTTTTATTAAACCTAGATCCCTGAAGTACATCTCAAAAACCTCCCTATGATAAATCTATTGAGAATGTTTTATAAGACTGCACTTGATTATAAATGCATTTTTCAAAGGTGAAAGATATATAGAAGTAACATATATTCTTTATACCAAAAACTGACTCACAGTGACCCTATAGGACAGAGTAGAACTGCCCCACAAGGTTTCCAAGGAGTGGCTGGTGGATTCGAACTGCCAACCTTTTGGTTAGCAGCCAAGCTCTTAACCACTGTGCCACCCAGGCTCCATGTTCTTTATAACATGTCCAATTTGCTTTACTTTATCATGGTTGAAACCCAAATTAAGGAACAGCATATGATTTGCCCTCTAGGTGGCATCTAACTATTATTGAAGTGAAAAGTTTCCTACAATTTTGTAGAAGTTTGCTAGCCAGCTGTTGCCATTGCTGTCATTGCACGAGCACTCCTTACAGCTACCATGCCCTTAAGGAGGTTTGCAAGACCATAACAGCCACACAATCTCCTATTAATCTCTAGACTGATAAAAACTACTTTACTACAGTAGGTGGTGAACATAAATGTGGCTTCAAAGAATATGTTGCTGTTAGCTACTGCCGATTTGACTCAGGCTTGTGGTGACCTTGTGTACAACAGAACAAAACATTGTCTGGTCCTGCACCATCTTCATGGTCATTGGTATGTTTGAGTCCATCGTTATGTCTGTTATGTCAATCCAGCTTGTTAAGGGTTTTCCTCATATTCACTGGCCTTCTACCTTACCAAACATGATGCCCTTTTCTAGAGATTGGTCTTTTCTGATGAACTGTCCAAAGTAAGTGAGCCAAATTCTTGCCATCTTCACTTCTAAGGAGCATTCCGGTTGTATTTCTTCTAAGACTGATTTGTTCGTTCTTCTGAAAGCCCATGGTATAGTCAATATTCTTCACCAACACCACAGTTTAAATGCATCAATTCTTCTTCTGCCCTCCATTTTCATTATCCAGTTCTGCATGCATACGAGGTGATTGAAAAGACCATGGCTTGGGTCAGGTGCACCTTAGTCGTTAAAGTGACGTCTTTGCTGTCTAAAACTTTAAAAAGTCAAGAAACCAAACAATGGGCATTGGGCAAATCTGCTGCAAAAGACCTCTTTAAAGTTTAAAACAGCAAAGATGCCACAAAGATTATACAGGTAAGCATTTAAGGAAAATGATTTCATTCAAGCAAGATTTTTTTCCCATGTTCCTTTGGCCTTGACCTCTGCATAGGCTGAATTCAGCTTAATTTACATCTGGTTTCCATGCTTGCCAAATGTGCCATAAGGGGATTTTGGGCTCAGCCTGATCTTGATTTCTTGAGAAATCTGTCATTTCAATCTAAATATGCTTCTCCAAAGAGGTTAGGGTTCCCTCTCCAGTGGCCTGAACAATATATCTCTTGAAAACATTCCTTTACAGAAAAGTAAATATATTTTCTCTTTTTCTCAGTGTTCTTTGCTTCCTGTCCTTGAAATTTCTTCTGTAATCTATTAAGTTTTTAGACCCAGAGTCCATAAAGCCCCAAGGATTTCAAAGAATCATTTATGTTGTGTCATACCATCTTAGTCTAAAAGGGCCTTTGAAGCTAAATAGTACAGCTCCCTTGCTTCACATGAGTAAGTGGCATTATTCAAGGTCCTTCATATAACTAGTTGCAAGTCAGAATCCAAATTTATTCAACAAATGCTGGTAGGCAAAGGCTCTTTTTCAGATACTACGCTCTGTGGTGAAATTCCAGGGAACCACTGTGAAGCTGACAGTCTGGTAGATACTCGTTTTCTCATTAACACGTTTCTATTCTTTTTTTTTTTTTTTTTAATCTAGTCAAGACATCTTGACATTGCCAATGTATACTTTTTCATTTTTCCTTTAAACCTGCAGCTTAAGCAGTCAGGTAAGCTGAGTGAAATCAATGAAGAATGTCTTGATTTGAAGCTTTTGCTGCTCGCTTGCAATCCAATATTTTTTAAAAACTTAATCATATTGAAACATTTCCGACTCAAAAATCCAAGGGTCCTCAAAATGTAATACATTTAAAGGTGACGTTTTGAAGCCAGCTTGAAAATTTAACCTTCCCCTGCTGCCCTCCTTCCCATAGACTAGATTTAGTCTTGGAAACAGAACACACAAAATTCCAAACAGTTCTGGATGAAAATATGGTGAATTAAAACTTGACCTTAAAACTATATTGGTTGCACAGTTCAGTTCCAACACTTGTAAAATGTCTGCTATGGATCAGATAAGGTCCTTGCTCTGGAAGAAGGTATAAACACAGAGTTTTTCTGTTTACAGTGAATTTACATTTTCTGCTATAGGGCACCTTAAGCTTATCATGGGCAGTTACTTAGTACCAGGCACTTTCACAGAGCCTGAGACAAAGGCACACAGGCAAAGCTCCTACCTATGAGACTAACGGACCCAGGTTCCTATCCATTCCCACCCTTAGTTCATGCTCAGCTTCCCCTAACAATGTGTGAGTGGTAGGTTAGACTGGAAGATCAAGTTTCTTTTGAACTTTGTAAAATATTACACATGTTAGAGTGTAGAATCTTATGAGGATCAGGGCCACCTATGTGACCTGTACAGTGCTTTTCAGGGAAGACATTTAGTTAACATCAAGTAATGGTGATCCAGGTTTTTATGAAGCCACTCCTGTTTTGGGAGGTAATAACAATGACTTTAAATCACTTTTGTGAACCTTAGATGTATTAATTTAACATAATAAATCTTTCTTCTGAATAATTTGGTTGGTAAAAATGTATACAGCACTATAGATCTATTCTAGAACATGGTCTTATTAAGAAAAGAAAAATGTAAGAATTCTTGATTTAGAGGCCAAAACCAATTATTTCCCCCATTCAATAATTTCTGTAAATATAATAATAAAAAGCCATGATATAGCTATTCTGTCTCCCATATCATATTTAAATGAAAGGGAAGAGGGCATTACTTCTGCAAAATAATCTGCAGCCACAATGAAAGCCCTATTGCTTTTGAGTTTTTCTAAATTTTGAGAGTTAGCATCCTTCCCTCCATGATTAAACTATTTTCTTTGACACAAGCTCCAGCACACAACTTCCTCAGTACTTTTCCTAAATTTTCAGTTTTCTGCTACTAGACCTTTTTTCAATCTTACCTACAATCCCTCTGCAGGCCAGTAATTCCTGTAGAATAATTAATGCAGAGTGAAATGTAAGGGGAGAGGCCAGAAAATAATAAGTTACGCAACCTGTGCAAGGACAAGAGCTAGAGAAAGGAGAGCCCAAGAGACCGGAAAGGAAACAGCACTGTGAAACTCAACTTCAGCACTGACTGAGATCTCAGTGTTGCCTGTTCATAAACTCAGTGGCATTGATCACTAAGAACAGTCAATTTTCAGTGAATGTCTACCTGCTAACCAAAGAGATTGAGCAGAGAGCCAGCCACTGGGGTAAGATGCCAAAATGATTGATTGCCCAGGGGATTCTGGGCTGACTGGGATAAAGGGTCAAAACAAGCCAGGTTAGGCTAAAGAATAATACTACTTTTGAATGGATAAGCAACAGAATCCTGGGTCATAGAGTCAATGCCAAAGCAGACAAAGTAACAGCAGAAAAGTCAAAGTTAAGAGTAAGTAAAAATTGTAAGACTATATTTAATTGGGTTAGGGCATTTCCAAGGAAGTTTGAAAGTGAAGATGGCACATTAGCTTCAACTCAGTGATTTTGAAGGCCAAATACATTTTTTCTCTGTGACTTCAACTTGTCTACCTTGGGACAGCCATTTTTATAGCCATATTTATTGCTTACATATGCCTGTATTAATTCCCAATTGTGTTGTAACAGATTATCACAAAGTGTTATCTCACAGTTCTATAGGTCAGGAATCTGGGTTGGCTCAACTGGTTTTTATGCTCAGGGTCTCACAAAACTGAAATCAAGGTTGTAGCCAGTTGAGCTCTTTTCTGGAGGCTCTGGAAAGAGTCTGCTCCCAAGCTCATTCAGGTTGTTGGCAGAATCCAGTTCCTTGAGTCTTCACTTTCTTGCTGGCTGTCAGCTGACCCTTAGCCTTGCTGTCCTCTCTCCAGTCCTTGCACAAGGCCCTATATCTCAGAGCCAGCAAAAGTGAATGGAATACTTATGCTTGCAATTTCTCTGACTTTCCTGTGCCCCATCTCTCTTTTGCTTCCTTTTCCACTAAATCGTTCTGACCCCACCCAGAGAAAGTCCTTTGCTTTAAAGGCTCATAGTATTAGATTGGCCCAACCAAATAATCCAGGATAATTTCCCTATTTTAATGACCGTAACCTTCGGTACAAATGCAAAGTCACTTTTTGCCATGTAATGTAACATGTTCAGAGATCCGTGGTTTAGGACATGGATATCTTTGGGGGGCGATCCCTCTGGCTATCACAGTACCCACTCTTCCTTTATTATTTTGCTTGCCATGTTGCCCATTTTGGAATTTTTAGGATTGGATTTGCCTGAGAAGCCTACGAGTTTCCCTGTTTCTTAGGAAATACTAAAAATCAGAGGTTTATTGAGCAAAAATGTGCAATCAGACTATACATAAACCAAAAAACCAAACCCGTTGCCTTCAAGTTGGTTCCAACTCATAGCAACCTTATAGGACAGAGTAGAACTGCCACTGTAGGGTTTCCAAGGAGCAGCTGGTAGATTCGAACTTCTGACATTTTGGTTAGCAGCCAAGGTCTTAACCACTATGCCACCAGGGCTCCAGACTATACACAGGAAGTATGAATCTTGAAGAGTATTATCAGGCAGCTGTGGTGATCTGATTAAAGGGCCTTTTTATACTATGAATTTATTCCTATGAAGGCAGCTAAATACTACTGTTGTCACGGAAGCCATGTTCATTTGTGCAGGTTGTGCTCTGCACAAGGATGGCCAGTGGGGGAGCTGAGATCCAGCCAGCACTCTACTTGTCAAGCTCTGTATCCTAGCACTGCCCAAAGGAAACAGAACCATATAGATTGACTGGCACCTTCTCCCCTCAGTAGTACTGGGTAATGGTCTGACACATTCTTATTTTCCAGTTCTTCCTTTTCTCACCCTTGGGATGCCCAATTCTATTTTCTTTCGTCTTGTCATCTAATTGTCACCTTCTTCATTTCACCATGCACTCATTAAATATATCAGTTCCCCAGTGTGGAACATAATTATTTGCATTGATTACATCTTAGATTGGCTTCTTCCTGATAACATCTTAAAAAAAAAAAAAAGCAGTGTAACTTTATCAGTAATATTTCTTAACATCACGTTTTAAGGTAGGCTATTTTTTTTTTTATTTCTGGGAAGATGTCTTCATTTCTTCCACTCTGTGGGAATTTCTGTAAAGCTCAAGCAAAGAAGGGAGTCCTTCCTGGTCAAAGTATCTTATCCTTTTTCTTTCTGGACTTTCTTCTATTGTATGCCACAGCTCACCTTAATCTTCCAAAATTATGCATTAACAGTAATTTTAGTTTTCTGGTTTTTATTCTTATTCTCTAAGCATTTGTGGGTAAGTCCACATCACATTAACTAAACATTAGGGCTTGGAATTTTAAAATACATTTTAAATGCATTTATTAAATACAAATAAAACTAGTAACTCCCTTTCAATATTGGCTATTTTTTTTTTTTTACTGTTTTTATGTCACTCGTATTAACAGGCTGTAAAAATCTTCCTGTTCATTTTTTATGAATTTCTTAAAGATTAATCATGTTTTGGCAAGTCTGGGGGAGAAAAAAATGTTGACACAATTTTGTTTAGTAATTTTGAGATCTAGGTTCTTGAGATTGTAAATACTGTAAAGTTTAATAGCTTTTACTCCACTCTACACCTACCCTTGTATTCCTAATAGGCTACAGCCCTGTACACGTGTACTGCAACCATGTACACATTTGTTGTGTCCGTTCTTCTTTCTAGCACGCATACCCTCCACAACTCCTCCTTACCCTATCTACTTCCCACTTTTATAGCTATTAAAATCTAGAACATTCTTAAAGATCTGTTTCCAATACCACTCCCTCCATGAAGCTTTCCTCACTCACTCCATCTTAAAGGGAGTTCGCACACTTTAGATTTCTTTAACTCATTGGTTCTTTCACTCTTATGGTATTGATCATAGCAAACCCTGCATTATAATTTTTTCTGCGTATATTATATCTCAGTTTCTCAACAGATAGAAATGCCTGCTATGTTTTTGTATGACAATACGAAAAATTTAAGAGACTGTTGTGTTGATATTTTTGACAGTCTTACATGAATATATGGCTTGTCAGTGGCAGGTTATAGTCTCCCCGCATGGAAATTTGACATCAGTTTACAAGTTCTTTAAGGGCTCAGACTAAATCTTATTGATCTTTTCCTTCTGCAGCACGTGCCACGCACATGATAGGTATGCAAATGAGCACTTGCAAGGAATTAATAAATTGGTCATCACTAATATAAAATATTTTTAATTTTTATAATTAATTTTAAACATATTTTTTAAAACAAATTTTCACAAGGAAGAAGCCAAGGTACAAACAACATATTGCCATTTCAGAAAAAATTAGAACTTTGACCTATTTTCCTTAAATGAGAGGGATGATACCATACTATGACCACTGCTACTAGTAGTAATAATAGCAAATGCTTATATGGGGCATACGATGTGCCAGGAATGTTCTCAGTGCTTTTACATACTAACTTGTTAAACCTCACAACAATCCTAAGACATTGGCACTGTGGTTATCCTAATGTTAGAAAGAAAAACTAAGACACGGAAAAGTTGCGTAATTTGTCCAAATTCTCCCAGCTAACAAATGGTAGAGCCAATATTTGAAGCCAGGCAGTCTGTTCCCAGACACTATGTTCTTAATCTCCAAGCTATATGCCAAGTGGAAACACTTTTTCTTAATTTATGGAAAATCCTCAGTAGTCTGGAACCATGAACTATACCAGCATTAAATAATGAGTGTCAGTGTTGAAAACTAATCCTGAGTTACTGGGAGCTTTACATACAAAGAGTCCTGAGGTCAAGCACTTTAGAGAAATGCCACACTAAACAAATACTTTTTCTACAAGGTATTTTCATAGATGCTATGATGAACAGACTACAACTTTAGAAACAATGATATGTGGCCTAATACAGTTGTTTGCTAAACCACCTGTCCTTGTTGATCTCCTGGAAAGCTATTAAAGTACACACACACACACACACACACACCCCCACAGATTTCGGTCCTAGTTCCAGCCAAGAACTACTGCATTAGAGCTCTGGGAGTTGGGCACTCAGTCAATAAAAAACCCAAAACCCACTGCAGTCGAGTCGATTCCGACTCATAGTGACCCTATGGGACAGAGTAGAACTCAGTAAAAAACTCAGTAAATAGGTTCAATTAAAGCAATAGATTTCAAAGCTATAACTGATAGAATTCTAGACCGTAGGAAAAATCAAGGTATATTCACTTGGTTTTGCAGCAGTTAAGCGTTTGGCTGCTAACTGAGAGTGGTGGTTGAAACCCACCAGCTGCACCCCTAGAGAAGGATGTGGCGGTCTGTTCCCACACAGAAAGATTTACAAACCTTAGGAACCTCATAGGCCAATTCCACTCTGTCCTATAGCATCACTGTGAGTGAGAATCAGCTCGACAGCAGTGTTTTTTGTTAGTTTGTTTTACAAGTTTATCTTTACTTCAAGTTCTACATGTACAGGGAAACCTGTAAGACCTGGAACTTGACGGCACTGCCTTGTTTTTCCAGGTCTCCCAACTTTTCTGCCTTTGACAGGGTGTAGTCTTACTACTTTTCTATCATTTGTTTTGGTGGAAAATATTTTAATTTTCCTTCTCTGACAGGTTTCTGCCTTACATAGGTTCTGGCTTTCACAGGTTTTACTGTAGCAGTTAGAGTAAAAATAAATAAATAAATAATGTGATTTCCCAGGGTTAACCTATTAATTTCAATTATTTCTAAAATTTATTATTCATTATACTACAGAGATTTCTAATCAGGAGCCTTCAATACTAAATACAACTAAAACCATTTAGAAGAAAACTTAGCAGGAGACAGTAGTAACTAAAATGAACTAATATATTCTATGCAGCCTATTTATAAATTGCTAGTGTTATACATTTTCTATATGTCTAATCACCGTAAGGAGCCCTGGTAGCGCAGAGGTTAAAGTGATTGACTGATAACTGAAAGGTTGGCGGTTCAAAACTACCAGCGGCTCTGCAGAAGAAAGGTGTGGCAGTTTGCTTCCGCAGAGATTTATAGCTTTGAAAACCCTGTGGGGTCACTGTGAGTTGGCATCGGCTCAACGGCAGTGGGTTCTTTTTAAATCACTATAAGAACATGTCATCGTGAAGTTTTCAGCTACTCCGCTCTCTGAGTTTGAAAAGAGTAAGCACATAAGAAAGCGGTGCATTGTTCACATCTATGTTTTAAGAATCTTTTTTTCTCCTAAAAGCACACAATACTTTGTGAGCATTAGAAATGTCACATTAAAATGAACCAGTAATCCCTGTGTTTTAAGCAAATGGAAAAGTTTATTAGAAAAAGCAATTAAAATGCTATTATTGCCTTGCTTGTATGTCTATTTTCCCCATACACTTGTGGTTGGATCTCATTTCTCTACACAGCGAATACAAAAATTTCAGTGTTTTTCCATCGCTTCATGAGAGATTTATGAGAAAATCTTACCAATCCTACTGGCAGGCCCATACGTATGTATATCTCTCTCTCTATAGATTCTAACCTGGATTGGCAGATGACTGATTTTAGTTTAGAATCCTAGAGGCAGTAAAACTTATAAGAAAAAGTGATAAATCAATTTAATATGGAGAAGGGTTAATGTGCTTCACTGAAGGCACCCTTTGTACAAATGTCATTTTTACAAGGGTATTTTACAGGTGTAATTTTTCACAACTTTTAGATATATTTCCTAATCCTTATTTCTTGTAAGCTTTATTTTCTTTGGCTAGAAGTTCGATTCAAAGAAGGAAACAACCTTTCTATCTTTTTTTAATCTTGTCAGCATCATCAAACTAGCATTGTTTTCCCCCACCTTGTGTATGTGTGTGTGCGTACACACCGACACAGAAGTTGCTTTGATCTTTCAGTGATTGGTACAAGAACAGGAGCAAGAAACTTCAAAAGATCCACGTTATCCAGCATCTGGAAAAATTATGGTAATTCAGGATTTATTGTTAAATCAAAAGTTTGCTTTAGACTTTAGTGCAGCTTTTGTGTTACAGAGCTTCCTTGTCTAAAGGAAAAAGTGTGAAGAAGCCTACAAGTCAATCATGAAGCAGGCAATAAAGCAGTTGAGTAGAACTACTGGAATTTATATACAAAGCCCACAATTTGACATGCTCTCTGTGAATAGTGCAGCGTTGTCTCAAAAGCGTGGCTCACGTCAAGAAGATTGTACTAGAGAAAATCAGCTATGGAGGATGACAAACGCAGAAGGCTCAGTCTCCCACCCATTCCTCCCTCTCTCCCAGTCTTAGTTCATCCAGCAAGTAGTTACTGAACACCTACTATGTGCCAAGTCATACGACAGTGAACAAGACCCCATGCCCTGGCCTCAAGCTTTTCACAGACTGTCTCATGTTATATTCAGGCATGTGCTTATCTCTCCCATTAGACTGTGAGCTACTTAAAGATAAAGAATACGTCTTGTTTATTTTAACCACTCTTCATATGGGAGAAGGACCTGGCTATCTGCTTCCATAATGATTGTAGCTAAGAAAACCTTGAGACAGTTGTACTCTGTCACATGGCATCACTATGAGTCAGAATAGACTTGATGGCACCCAATAGCAATTTGCAATATCCAGTGTCCCATGCATAGTATAAGGAGCCCTGGTAGCAGAGTGGTTAGGTACTCTGCTGCTAACCAAAAGGTCAGGGGTTCAAACCCACCAGTTACTCTGCAGGAGAAAGATGTGGCAATTTATTTCAATAAAACTTTACCACCTCGGAATCCCTATGAGGCAGTTCTACTCAGTTATATTGGGTTGCTATGAGTTGGAATCGACTCAACAGCAATGGGTATGCATGTATGTGGTCAATACGTTTTCGTGTAATTTGATGGCATCTCCAGCTACCCAGTTACCCAACCTAGAAATTTCAATTAACTAAATTCTTCTTTTTCCCATGTCCCTTCACATTCAATCAATAAACTGGTCCCATTAGTTTTACATCCTAATCAGTGATATCTCTCACATTCTGTGTTTCCTCTGTTATTTACTTTCTTCATGTCAAATAATTTATCTTATGGACTAACTGGTGTCTATGTCCCACGTCTTGTTTATCTCTGATCTGTCTCCTTCACTACCAAAAGAGTTCTTCATCTAAATGACAAAAATAACAACATTAAACCCTCCTTTAAGCTTTCAAGGAGCCCTGGTGGTACAGTGGTTAAAGCAATTGACTGCTAACTGAAAAGTCAGCTGTTCAAAATCACCGGTGGCTCCACAATAGAAAGATGTGGCAGTCAGCTTCCACAGAGGTTCACAGCCTTGGAAACCCTGTGGGGTCGCTATGAGTTGGAATCAACTCGAGAGCAGTGGGTTTGATTTGGGTTTTTAAGCTTTCAGTATGTCCCACAGACCGTAAAATAAAAATATTCAAATCCTATCAAACTATGCAAGATCTCTTCATTCCACATTACACATACCACGCTTAGATCAAACCGAACTTCTCACGCCTTTCTAGAAACACCATGAACTCCAACCCCTCGCAGTCATTGCATGTGTTCTTCTCTCTGCTGTAATGATTCCCCATTCATGCTCCAGCAGTATCCTAGACATAATCCTTACTGTTTGATTAAATACTTAAAAATTTTAGTTGATTATAGGAATATGATTATGAATCAAAGGTTGTAAAATTATTACGAAGCAGATCCATCATGTTTTTAGAAACCAATGCTCCCTCAGAACAGTCTTTGTTTCTTTTTCCTTCATAAAGAACAATAAATGCATATGTCAATGAAATTATCAAAAATATACAGCTTTAATTTATTCCTTTTCATTTATGTATTTGTATACTAATTCATTTTATTTGGCAAGATATTTGCATTAAAATGATTTACAACAATACTTAACAGAGAATTTATTCCATGGCTTTGTAATTAAAAAAAAAAAGAACATTATTCTAAAGTAAAGAAAGCAATCTCCATGGTAGTTGCACAGAGAGAAGGATTAATTTCTCTTCATTGGATTACTATTTAAGAAAACCTTTTTTTTTTTTTTTTTTTTAGGTGAAAGGAGGGACAACATACAATACAGATGAAATCAGCACAACTGGACTAATCCAAAACCTAAGAAGTTTCCTGAATACAGCCAAATACTTCCAGGAACAGAGTAGTAGGGGCGAGGGTCTGGGGATCATGGATTCAGGGGCCATCTAGGTCAATTGGTATGACAAAATGTATTAAGAAAACTTTCTGCATCCCACTTTGGTGAGTGGTGTCTGGGGCCTTAAAAGTTAGCAAGTGGCCATCTAAGATGCATCAATTGGTCTCATCCCACCTGGAACAAGGAGAATGAAGAACGCCAAAGACACAAGGAAAATATGAGCCCAAGAGAAAGAAAGGGCCACACAAACCAGGCTCCATCAGCCCGAGACCGGAAGAATTAGATGGTGCTTGGCTACCACCAATGACTGCCCTGACAGGGAACACAACAGAGAATCCCTGATGGTGCAGGACAAAAGTGGGATGCAGACCTCAAATTCGAGTAAAAAGACCAGACTTAATGGTCTGACTGAAACTAGAGGGACCCCAGAGGTCATGGCCCCTGGACTCTGTTAGCCCAAAACTAAAACCATTACCAAAGCCAACTCTTCAGACAAAGATTAGACTGACTATAAGACATAAAATGATACTGGTGAGAAGTATGAATCTTAGCTCAAGTAGACACATGAAACTATGTGGGTAGCTCCTGTCTGGAGTCAAGATGAGAAGGTAGAGGGGGACAGGAGCGGGTTGAATGGACACAGGAAATACAGGGTAGAAAGAAAGAGCGTGCGGTCACATTGTAGGGAAAGCAACTAGGGTGGTATAACGATGTGTGCATAAGTTTTGGTATGAGAAACTGACCTGAATTATAAACTTTCACTTAAAGCATGATAACAAAAATTAAAAATAAGAACACCTAATTTTTATTAAATATGAGCCCTGGAGGAACAGTGATTCAGAGCCTGGCTGCTAATCAGAAGGTCAGCAATTCAAATCCACCGGTTACTCTTTGAAAACCCTATGGGGCAGCTCTCCTCTGTCCTATAGGATCGACACAAATGGATATTTTTAAACAAATAGAAGCACTTACATGGCAGGTATCAGCAAGGTGCAAAGCATGTGCCAGGGAGGGCAAATACCATATTTGGGAGACCACTGAGTACATGAGGATGTAGTAAAGAAGAGTCTTGAGGAACCAGACTATAGAAGACTTTGACTATCCAGCTAGGGATTTTTGAACTATATTCTGTAGGCACCATCAAAGGTTTTTGAGTAATGTGATTAGAATCTTAAAAAGATCATTGAATCTAGAACTTTGGGAAGAATGGCTCGAAGTGGGCAGAACTACTGGTAGAAAAATCCTAATCAGAATAATTCTGAAACACAACAATAAACGTCTTTTTGATAGTAATAAAGCAGAATTGACTCTTACTCACTGCCTTTTGACCAGGGAGGCTTAATGGAAATATGGACAGTGCCAATAATTATCAGGCCTGTAGCTCAGAAAAAATGGAGAGAATACTGTCATATAGGCCAGTTACAGTGGCCTTTGCAGTTCATTTACTATCATTTAGCAGGATTGTAAATTTAGCTTGTTCAGTCTTCCCAGAGCTGTCAGCATCAGTATAACCCCAAAGTCTAATATCCCACACCAAACACTCATGTCCTCTCAATGAAACATTTGCACTGTATTTGTAGTGTAGTAGCTGTCACATCAATCTCTAATTCAAAGAATTATCTTCGGTGATGCAGCTGTTATTCACTTGCAAGACACTTAGATAAAGTCACTGCCAGTGGTTATATGACTTGAATGTGGAGGTCAGTAGTAAATTTCTACCATCCTAACAATCATTCAAGGAAGAAGTCATCAGAATCACTGATTCAGATTCTGTAAATCTTTTTGTCACAATAATTATATTACCACAGACTTAGTATATTTATAACATAGCTCATTTATTAACTTTTTCACTACAAATGAAGAGCAGTACAGTTTGAGTTTCTAATTTATATAAAATCTGATATATGTTTTATAAGAAAAAATAAAGTCACCGTTTATTTTTAAAACAATTTATATTTCCTTTATAAAAAAAAAATTGAGGTTAGCACAACAGTGAAAAACACTGTAGAAAACCATGTCCTTTAGTAAATGTTCACTTTGAAAATTAAAGTGTGTATAATACATAGTCGGGATTTATGTTAAGTGAATGGAGGAATTTTTAGATTTGGCAAAAAAAGCAGAATTCCTATTTGATTACTCACTCCACACATATATATTATGTACGTACCATACCAGTTGAAGCCCTGGTGGCAAAGTCATTAAGAGCTCAGGCTGCTAACCAGGAGGCTGGCAGTCCAAATCTACCAGCTGCTCCTTAGAAACCCTGCAGGGTAGTTCTGCTCTGTTCTCTAGGGTCCCTAGGAGTCAGAATTGACTCTACGGCAATGGGTTTGGTTTTTGTTTTTTTTGGTTTACCATACTAATCACTTTTTTCAGACTATGTGAAGTTATAAAATACAATACTAAGTATCCGAAGAGCCCTTTAAAGTCTACAATTTTTTTTATTTTTTATTTTTTTTTACAAATTTTCACAGAAATAAACCTCTAAAGAAATTACTAGGGATTAAAATCTCAAGTGATAGGTAGAAAAATATTGAGACAACAACCTATTGGTATAGAACAAATGAGAAAATTATAAATCCAGCTGGCTGTTGAGAAAAACTGTAAAAGGCTAAAACCAAAATGAAATCACCTTTAAAGGGGGTAAGAGTGCTCCAGAGGAAACGATAGCATTCTCCCTGAAGTCACTCCCTGGCAGTGTCTGTTTCTCCCTGAAGTCACTCCCTGACAGTGTCTGTTTCTCCCTGAAGTCACTCCCTGACAGTGTCTGTTTCTCCCTGAAGTCACTCCCTGGCAGTGTCTGTTTCTCCCTGAAGTCACTCCCTGACAGTGTCTGTTTCTCCCTGAAGTCACTCCCTGACAGTGTCTGTTTCTCCCTGAAGTCACTCCCTGACAGTGTCTGTTTCTCCCTGAAGTCACTCCCTGACAGTGTCTGTTTCTCCCTGAAGTCACTCCCTGACAGTGTCTGTTTCTCCCTGAAGTCACTCCCTGACAGTGTCTGTTTCTCCCTGAAGTCACTCCCTGGCAGTGTCTGTTTCTCCCTGAAGTCACTCCCTGACAGTGTCTGTTTCTCCCTGAAGTCACTCCCTGACAGTGTCTGTTTCTCCCTGAAGTCACTCCCTGGCAGTGTCTGTTTCTCCCTGAAGTCACTCCCTGACAGTGTCTGTTTCTCCCTGAAGTCACTCCCTGACAGTGTCTGTTTCTCCCTGAAGTCACTCCCTGACAGTGTCTGTTTCTCCCTGAAGTCACTCCCTGGCAGTGTCTGTTTCTCCCTGAAGTCACTCCCTGACAGTGTCTGTTTCTCCCTGAAGTCACTCCCTGACAGTGTCTGTTTCTCCCTGAAGTCACTCCCTGGCAGTGTCTGTTTCTCCCTGAAGTCACTCCCTGACAGTGTCTGTTTCTCCCTGAAGTCACTCCCTGGCAGTGTCTGTTTCTCCCTGAAGTCACTCCCTGACAGTGTCTGTTTCTCCCTGAAGTCACTCCCTGGCAGTGTCTGTTTCTCCCTGAAGTCACTCCCTGACAGTGTCTGTTGACTTGGATTTTTCATAAAATGACAAGCCTGGGTCAAAACAGATTGAGTGATCAGTTGGGAAATGCCCTCATAAAGACAGAAACCCAAATGGTGATACACCAGATGAACTAGAAACAGAATACCCTATAAAGGGGGGAAATAGGGATATATGCCTAGGTTAACTTCAGCTTTGGGTAGAGGTAATAAGAAAAAAAGTTACCTTTAGAATTTCTAACCACAAGCCCACACTCATGTGACCCTAAAACCATGTGTGCGCCAAATAACTCCCACCTCCAAAAAATAACTTAAAGCTGTTCCAGGCTGCAGTGCTGCTAAAGGCCTAGCAAAAGCAATTGCAAAATCTAAAACTCTCACAGAGAAAGTTCAAAGAAATAGGGGTTCAGTTTTTGGGAGAAAATATCACTAAATACATGAGGAAAAAAGCTGACATGAACAAGTATAAGCAGGAAGAGCAAATGGCAGAATCAGACTCACCATGTTTGTAGTTATTGAAACACAACACAATTACTTTAATATGTTGAAAAAATACAAATAGGGGATTAATTTGATGAAAGAGTAAAAGAATTTGATGAGTAAGATTTGAAAAATAAAAATAGAACTTCTAAAAAAATAATAATATAATTGAATTGGCTCAAAAGATAATTTTAACAGCATATTAGATGCAATTGAAGAGAAAATTAGTGAGCATAAAATAAACTAATTATTTTAATATATTAAAAGAAATACAAATAGGAAATAATTTGGTGAAAGATTAAAGACATAAATAAAAGGCAGTAATAACATAATTGAATTGACACAAAAGATGACTTTAACAGCAGATTAGACACAGATGAAGAGAGAATTACCAAGCTGGACTGCTCATGAACATTAAGCATAAGGGAAAGACCAATTAAAATCTCAACGAAATACCACTACATACCAATTAGAAGGGTTAAAACTAAAATGAATGACAATATTAAGTGTTGTGACACAACTGGAGCTCTCATTCACTGCTAATGGGAATGTAAAAGTGTACATTTTACACCAACCATTCAATTTCTAGGTATTTAACCAAGAGAAAGGAAAAGATGTGTCCACACAAAGACTTATACATGAATTTCGTAGCCAGTTTATTTACAAAAATCAAATACTGGAAGCAAGTTAAATGTTCATCAATAAATGAATGATGACAAATTTTTCATATCCATAAAATGAAATACCACTCACAAACAATACAGAAAATGTTGAAAACATCCACTTAAAAATCTCTAACAAGTCAAGGTTATGAGAGTTCCTATTTAGCATCGTACTAGAAATACCAATCATAATATTAAGAAAAGAGAAACAAAATGCATAAAGATTAGAAAAGAAGAAACAAAACTATCTTTCTTTATAAATGGCAAAATTGTCTATGCAGAAGTCTCAAAGAGTTTTCAGATATACTGATAAAATTAATAAGAATTTGGTAATTTAGTCTGATACAAAACCTACAGCCAAAATTCATCACATTTTTACACACCAGGAAAGTATGTACTTATTTTTTAGAAGAAACCACATATAACAACAAAAAGGCACCTAAGAAAATAGTCTTCAACTTTGCACAAAATACTTATGAGAATAAAAACAAAATTCGATTCAAAAATCATTTTAAAAGACTTAGAGGAATACAGAGACACAACATGTTCATGTAAAAAGACTCAGTTTCTACAAAGATATCACTTACATTCAAATTTCTCTATTTAACAGTTCTGATGAAAATCTCAATAGGAGTCATAAACTTGAGAAGCTGATTCCAAAGTTTCTAAGAAACAGACCTATGCAACACGTATGACTCGTAAAAAAATACCCAGAATATATAAAGATTTCGTATAAATCAATAAGAAAAAGACAAACAATGCAATAGAAAAAAAAAAAAACGAGCAAAAGACATGAATAGGCATTTCAAAAAATTGGAAAGATGAGTGGCCCTGACACATGTAAAAAGCTGTTGTTAATTCACGTCCATCAGATTGACAAATATTTAAAATCTGAAAGAAAATAACATCAATGAGGTTGTGAAGCAATGCAAACAAGATTACACTGCTGATGGGAACATAATTTGCTACAACATTGTGGAAAAGAGATTAGCAATAGATCATAAATTTAAACATGTACCTACCTACAACTCCGTAATTCTACACCAGGCTATACACTCTAGAAAATATCTTACATATGTATAACCAGAAATCGACATAAATGTTCATAGCAACCTTGTCCAAAATGCTTAAACACGGAAACAAATACACTGTAATATGCAGTAAAGTGCCATACTGCAGTGAAAATTAATGGATTACAGCTACAGACATCAATGGGGATGAATTTAAAAAATGACGTTGGATAAAAGCAATGTCTCTGAATGATACACACTACAGTTGTATCATATAAAGTTGAAGAACAGATAAACCTAAATAAGATGTTGTTTAGGAATGGTAGTGAAAGTTATTAAGGCAAGCTAGGAAAGTATTGCTACAAATGAAATTTTCTGTTTCTAGATAATCCATGGGTCAAAGGAGAGAAACTGAGGGAGGCTAAAGGGCACCAGATACTGATATTACGTTAAAATTAGACTTGGGGGATTCTTCAATAATTCATCCCATGAATGTTTTGGAGCTCTGGCTTTTGAGCTCGGTACAGGGAGAGTATGAGAAACAAGACAAAGGACTAGCTCACAGAACTCACTTTGACCTCTGCCACATGACTAATGCAAGGCCCAGGAAACAACATTGAGATGCAAAATGTTAATAGTACTGGGAAGGAGAAACAGTAATAAATGATCTGTCTGACCTCGAGAGGAAGTTTTACTAAGCAAAAAACAGAACAACACTGAGGGGAAAAGCTGAGCTCTGAAAGGAAAATGTTAAATAATGTCTATTTACCTCCATTAATCTAGTAGGAAAAAAATAAACATAGTACTGATTTGAATAATATATATATTTGAATATTAAATATTTGAGTATGTGAATATACAATTGAATTATTTCATAAAATTATGTTACAACTATGTAATGAAGTTTAGTCACTAAAACGTGTGTGTGTGTATGTGTGTGTGTGTGTGTGTGTGTGTGTGTAGGTAAATAGGACCCGCCCTACCTGGTGCCGCAGTGGTTAAGAGCTACATCTGCTAATCAAAAGATCAGCAGCTCGAATCCACCAGCTGCTCCTTGGGCAGTTCAGCTCTGTTGTATAGGGTCACTGTGAGTCGGAATCAACTCCACAGCAATGAGTTTGGTTTTTGGTTTGGTCTACTCTGGTATGACCTCGTGTTAACCTAACTGATAACATCTCAAAGACTCTTTGCAAGTAAAGTCACGTTCACAGGTAGAGAGGTTAGGACTTCAACATATCTTTTTCGAAGGCACAGTTTATCCATAACACTGACCAAAGTAGAAAGATTTGATGAAGGTGTAAAAAATCAGAAAATAAATAAAAACACAAGTTCAATCAATAAAGCCACAACCAATTGTTATTTTTAACTTATATACTAAGTATTGGATAAAGTATGTAATCAAAGCCACAATTACATGCTGTTTAGAAAATACTAAGAATGTGATAGATTACGCCATATTCATTGATTTAAATTTCTTCTATTATTTGAAAAAATATAATCAATGCAAATAAGCTTCGCAAACTTAAAAATACTGTGATAATCAGTGAATTAGAAAACATTTTTTAAAAGAGTAGAACTATCAAATAAAAGCAAGTTCTTTGGGGAAAAATATGACAAACACACAAAAACAAAAAGGCAAATAACCCAATCAAGAAATGGGCAAAGGACTTGAATTCCACCGAAGAGAACATTCAAATTGCCCCCAAATGCATGAAAAGATGCTCAGCGTCATTAACCATCAGAGAGATACAAATCAAAATCACAATGAGATACCACTTCACTCCCACTAGGATAGTTAAGGTTAAAAAAAAAAAAAAAAAAACAGACGTATGTTGGTAATGATCTGGGTAAATTGTAACCCTTAACCATTGTTGGTGGGAAGGCAAAATGTTACAGCCGTTGTGGAAAACAGTGCGGCATTCCTTAAAAAACTAAAAATAGAACTGCTATATGAGCCAGCAATTTCACTCCTAGGTATATGGTATACACCCAAAAGGTGGAAACAACCTAAATGCCCACCAACAGATGAATGGATAAACAAAATGTGGTACAAACATATAATGGAATATTACTCAGACAGTAGGAAAAATGAAGTCTTGATACATCCAACAACATGGGTGGATCCTGAAGACGTTATGCTGAGTGAAATAAATTAGTCACAAAAGGACAAATATTATATGACTGAACTTATATAAAAAGATAAGAAAAGGCAACTATATAGAGACCAAGTTTATTACTGGCTACCAGGGCCAAGAGGGAGGGAGAAAACGGAGATGGTTAATGGTGATGGAAAAATTGCATTGATTACTGCTGGGGTCACGCAGCTGATTATTGTTAAGTGCTGTCAATAAGTTCAACACCTATAAAAAGTTGAATTGGCAAAAGTTGTGCGATAAATATATTAAAAAAAAAAAAGAGTAGCTGCTGAGGCTGTTTATGTACAACTAAAAAATTTCATGGGATTTGGTTTCTTGGTTTGGAGGTTTGGGGTCATGGTTTCGTGGGACATCCCAGCTAACTGGCGTAATAACATGTTTAATGCTTCTGTCGTACTTCCTAGTTTGTTGTGTAGTACCTGGGGTCTTTCTTAAAAAGCTTGCAAGCGGCCATCCAAGGTACAACAATTGGTCTCTATCTGCCTGAAGCAAAAGAGGAAGAAGGAAAGTAAGGAAGAGGAGAAGCATATGGAGTGTGTGGCTAATTGCCTCTATGAACAACTGCCTCCTTTGCCAAGAGACCAGAAGAACTGGATTACCCAGCTACCATTACTGAACATTTTGAGCAAAAATTCCACAGAAGAATCCTGATCGAAAGGGGGAACATGCAGAATAAAATTTCAAATGCTTACGCACTCCAGATTTCCAGGATCTGTGAAGGTTGGATGAACCCTGAAACTATTGCCCTGAGATAATCCTTAAACCTTAAGCCAAAAATATCACCTGAAGTCTTCTTAAAACCAAACAATAGTTTAGCTTAACTAATAAAAATTGTCTGCCTTGACCATTATGCTTTTTAAGATCTATGCAGGACCGAAGTGACAACAGCAACTCAAAAGATTAGATAAGAACCTTAGAGGGCAGTGAGTTTATGTTAATGGGGGAGAAACAGCTCAGAAAAGGAGGATGACAATGGTCACACAATTTGAAGAATGTAACCAACATCACTAAATGGTACATGTAGAAACTATTGAATTGATGTATGTTTTGCTGTGTACCTTCTCAACAACTACAACAAAATTAACTAAAATAAAATAAAGTGTAATAAATAAAAGTGGAAACAATGGACAAAAATATGAATAAGAATGAAAGTTTTATATATTTTTATTTTGTATTTTTTAATTATAATCAAATATTTTTATAATGTTACATTGATGAACTTGGCAATTTCAAATGGATGTTTCCATGACTGACTCAGTATGAAGAAAATCTATTAAAGAAAAAAATAGTTTCTATCAAGTTCATTCTGATTCATGACAACCCCATGTGTATCAGGGTAGAACTGTGCTCCATAGGGTTTTCAATGGCTAATGTTTTGGAATTACATTACCATTACCAGGTCTTTCTTCCAAGGAACCCTGGGTAGACCCAAACTACCAACTTTCTGGTTAGTAGCCAAATGTGTTAACTATTTGCACTACCCAGGGACTAAAAAAATAATATTCAAGGAAGAAACAAAAATTCTCTGGGTGTCAAACACTTTCCTCTAAAATAGTCTCAGAGAGTTCAGACTTCTAGCCTACTAGACTGCGAGAGAATAAGCTTCTGTTTGTTACAGCCCAAAAATTAAATAATCTCAGAAGCCAAATGACTTACGGATAAGGTCTTTCAAACTTTGAGGGAGCTAGTAATTCCCATAGCATATAAATTCTTCTCAAGCGTGTAAAATGATAGAACTTATTTATAAAGGTTGTATAACCATGATAATAAATCCTGACAATAGCAAAACATAAAAACTTGTAGAACAATCTCCTTTATGAATAACAGTAGGATTTGTTGAAAGTAATATTAAGACTAATATGAAGAGCTGGTGGGAAGAGCTGTAAAGGAAAGCAGCCTTGGGCTTAATCTAGACTGTACCAATGACGAGCTGTTATTGGACAATGACTTAACCCCACTAAGCTTCTCTTTCCCAATCTTTCAGTGGGAGTAATGGTAACTGCCTGAAAGTCTTGGTGCATGGATTACATCGGATAATTATATAATGCTTTTTATATAGAGTACAGTAATTGCTCAGAAATGTTAGCAATTTTTATTATTAGTATAATTAGCATTCGTCTCAAGAATCAAACCTGTACAACACTGACATGAGAATCAAAAGACCAATCAGCGTAACAAAAAGCTAGTCGAAGAAATAGGAGCGAGTTATCATCCAGTGTATTATAACATGTCATCAGAAATCACTGGGGAGAAACTAGGATTATTTAAAAACGATTCTGGGGCCCGCCATCAAATACTGAGTAGTTCGTTTTCCTGTGACACAAGGAGTCTCACAGGCAGGCCAGAATCAGGGCGAGCTAAACACTTCTAACTTCCTTTATCCAAGCTCTTAACAAAGCACCTGGATCTTTTTTAGGAGTTTGAAAAACTTTAACAGAAAATTTACTCTTGATTTCCAGATGATAATGGATAAGTTAGACCTTTATGGTTATCTCAAAACACAGTTAAAACAAAGCTGTTAACAGAGCCCAAACTGTAATTGTAACAACACGCCAACATAATCACTCATCTTCCCTAGTATTAAGTCTGGGTTTAAAAACAAAAATGAAACTTGTTGCCTTCGAGTTGATTCCGACTCATGGCAGTTCCATGTGTCACAGGGAAGAACTGCTCCATAGGGTTTTCTTGGCTGTTACCTTCACAGAAGCAGATCACTAGGCCTTTTTCCCTCAGTGCCGCTGGGCGGATTTGAACCATTAACTTTTAGATTAACAGCCATTGGCAAACTGCTAATACCATTCAGAGAACTTTAGAAGTTTGGGCAACAGGAATTATCTTCTTTCTTCCCGCTTGAGAGGATAATCACCCCTCTCTAAGGAGTTTACAACCAGCTGTAGCCTGGCTAAAACCCAGAAACACAGTAGGAAGTCCAGCTTGTTTACAACACAGAGCTATAGTTTTCTCATCTTTTCCTCCCCTCCCGTTCCCTACCTCCAGCTCCTTTACTGATTGGGCCCTGAAGCTAATAAGTGATGGAGACAAGTTTTGAATCCAGGATATGTCTCTAGAATTTGCATCCAAACCTCTCTGATATACACCTTCAAATGCAAATCCGACATTCCGTTCCTGTTGTCAACATTAAGTAGCTCACCATTGTTTTCAGGATTAAATGCAAACACCCACAAAATCTTCACAACCATGTTTTATCCACACCCCGCTACACTGCTTTGTTTCCCAGAACACTCACTGCTTTCTCTTGCCCTGGGTTTCAGGTGTGCTCTTCCCTTTACAGGAGTGCTGTCACATTTCCTCTTTACCTGGCTGAATCCTTGAGGTAATTTGGATCACAAATTAGAAGTCACTTCATCAGGAAGTCTCTACTGCCTCCTATAAAGCTGGGCTGTGTACCGGCTATGTCAAGTGTGGCCCCATCACAGCATGTAGAGTGTTATAGAGATGTTGCTTATTCTCTCCTGCTTCATGGGACATGGGCCATATCTGTCTGTCTCCAGAGATAGTCTCACATTAGCACAATTCTTAATACAGAATAAGTGCCTCAAGACATTTGCTGAATGAATAATGTAATTCAATCAATGAGAAGATAGGGAAAAAAGGCAATAAATACATTATGATTATAGGCTTCTATCTTTGTTTCTATGTATCCTAACTTAAATACACAAATCTTGAAGATCAAGTACCATAGAGCATTTGCATTCTTTGGTTTTTACTTTCATCACTGAAAATGACAAGGAACTTCTTACCTTGCAAAGCCCTTTCAAAGATGTCAGGACAAAACAAATCTGAATGGACTTTTTACAGATGTCCATCTTAAATATACAAAGGAAAGTATGAATTGTTTTCATGAGAAGAGTGGTTAAATTGAAAAATCTTAGAACTTACTAAAACTTACTTTTCTTTCTTACAAAAATCCTGTCTTTAAGCTCCAATATTTTCACAACCTGCTGAGAACTAAAAATGCATATAATTGGAGATAACTGGGGGAAACTATGTATTCTTGAAAAAGTTGCTAGGAAAAGAATAAAATTGAAGACATACCTTGTCGAATAATGTCCTCATCTCAACAACTTTTTCTAATACTTTGATGTAAGGTCAAGAAGGAAACAGAAGCTAAATCATTTCTTTTTAATATCACTGAATGCAACAATTTCTGACCCTCAGTGCTACCAGCTCCTGGTTCTACCTTTCTTAAATGCACAGGGATGCCAAAGGAAAGTTCCCATTGAATCAGTATGGGAAGTCACCAAAGTGCTGAGCAAAACTTTGGCCAAAAGAAGAATGTTATTGGTCTGGATACCGGTGATGTACTATCCATTCTCAGAAACATGCCTTACCTTGATACTGTTATGAAGAAAGAAACTCCACAACTCCTGCTTACTTAACCTGAACACGATAGCCTTCTGCCAACAGTCATTAAAGTCCTCTCATCTATGCCATGACTGGCATCAACCCTCAAGACAGGGTCTTTTCAACAGGTTTGGACAAGAAATGGAACAGAGAGTAAAGTCCTTCTCTACTGCTCTGACATCCACTGATTGGATCATCCACCTATTTCCTCATTCATGATCAGCCTCCTGAGAGATCTTTCTTTTAGTTTTAAAGAGAGGTAAATTCTAGTCTCAGAACCATTTGACAAAGAAAAGCTCATTCCCAGCTTAACTCCTTTAGCATATAATTTTGGATTTATTAGTGAAGTAAATCTTTCCACCAAAGTCTGTAGAGTGAGATTATGGGATTTCTAAAAAAATTAAAAGGCTTGTTTGTTTGTCTGTTTTCAACTAAGGTTCTCCCTCTGGAGAAGGAAGTTGGAACAAGATATTGCTGAACTCTCCAATGCTAGAGAAGTGCTTCTGCAAACCAGGGCCAAATTTAACATCTCCATTTCTCTACAGGCAGGGACCTATAGACATTTAGAAACACTGCCTGAACTCTTTAGAAGGCAAGCTGCTCATAATTTAAAACTGAATATCCAGACTTTGACAAAGAGGACCTTGTTAACTTGAATAAAGGAAAGTATTGTATATGCATTCAACACAAAAAAAGAATTCTGTTTCATCTTTGGCCCAACATACCAATGTTCACAGAATCAGGTGGAAGAGGAAGGCCAAAAGTGACAGCTGCTTCAGAAGCCAGTCTCTGAGGGAACAAAGACGACACTGAAATAAGGTAGAAATCTGCTACCATTTATTCAGGTTTCCCATGAAATTCCTAAAATAATTGGCGAAATGTAAAATGATCCCATTTCCACTGAAGGTAAAAATTGAAATAAAGTTTTCCTTTAGAGTCTTTTAATGTTCCCATGGCACGTACAACCAAGTTACATGACACAACCACAAACCCTGCTGCCCATGTTGAGTTCAGCCACCTGAAGTTGACTTTCAAAGTCAGTAAAAATGTTGAATTCAATGGTGACTACTAGAAACAAGTGTTTTATGTTATTCAAAATCAGAAAGGGTGATTATATTTCTCAAGAACTTGCTTAGTTGGAAAAACTGCATATAATTCATGCACATTATAGATCCTCTATTTTGAACACAAAGTTAGACATCTTTTACCAAAAGAAAACCAATCTCTTCCTGTGCACACAAATCAGGTATTGAATAAATGTTTAGATAATATTGAATAAATATTTAAATAATATTGCCTCAGTCTAGTGAGTTTCTTTGGCCAAGGGAACTACATGAATTCTGTTTGCTGCCAAGCACCTTAGAGAGCCAGGGTCGTTGACATCCATCGATTCATTTGTTCTTCAAATATTCATTCTAAGACTCTTATCTTCCAGGTACCATATTAGGTGCCAGCAAAATTAAAAAGCCAAAGTCAGCAAGGTGTTAAAAATGGCATGTACATTGCCATGTCAGAAATGACGTCACAACTCTAACCTCCTCTTCAAGCCAAAACTCAAGAGTTTTCTTATTAAAAATTACCAAGAAGCAAAGTTAAGCTTCACTTTGTTTTATCTGCACAATTTAGATTTCGTTACATTTTTTTCTTGATGTTTCTGGCCATTATTTTTTACTTGAAAAAATAAGAGAAATGATTTCTACAAAAAATTAAGTTTCACTAAATTCGGTTTTTGTACAGTAAATAAGTTTTCAGTAGAATAAAATTCATTGTATGCTCTGTCTGTCTGTCTCTATAAACACTGGTGGCGTAGTGGTTAAGTGCTACAGTTGCTAACCAAAAGGTTGGCAGTTCAGATCCACCAGGTGCTCGCTGGAAACTCTATGAGGCACTTCTACTCTGACCTATATGATCGCTATGAGTTGGAATATATATAGTTAAGTGTTTCCTTTAGGAAAAGTCTATAACTTTTAGCTGATTCATAGCTCTACCTTTTCGTTTCACAAAAGTTATGATTCATAAAAGATAAAAAACCACAGTTCTGTAGTTTTGACTTAAAGATCTTTAGAAAGAATTCTAACAAATGGAACATACCAAAGAAATTTCAAACAAAAATTCAAGCGAGAAAATCATAAACAAACACTCCACTCACTGTCATATGCATATCTGAAGATCATTTGATGCAACTTCCAATTTTTCAGACGTCTCCAGAAATTCTTTGTTAATAACTGATAGTACAGAATAA